>NC_061854.1:21531884-21556884 GCF_019202785.1 Penaeus chinensis
TTGCATAAAATAATCGACACACACACACACACACACGAAACAACGACGTACCTATCTTGGAAACACACACGAACAAAGACACCCACATGCATGCATACTGTTGGGTGGGTGGGTGGGGGGGGTGTCCAAAAATATCCCACCGAGGAGAGAAAGGGGGGATCCTCAGAGCTCCTATTAATTTTACTATCGACTGCACTAGGCGAAATAATAATGACACTGGTACTAATACTAATATTAATACCAACATCAAAGCGAAAATGACACTAATAACGTAAACAATTACCATGGCCATTCTTTTGGTTTCATTAAAAAAATTGCCAAAATCACTAAACAAGTAAACCAGACCAAGAGAACAAAAACACCGATAATAAACAAACAAAACGAAATAATAAGTAAAATAAAATAGAGAAATGATTACATATCATAACATAAAATAGAGGAATTATTACATATAACATAACCCCCTGCCTCCCCCCCCCCCCCTATCGACGGCTGGCATTAGGGGCGGCCGCTGATTGGTTGCTGCATGATCCGCTTACTCGCACCAGCTCAGGCGCCAGCTAGAGTCGTTTTCAAAGAGAAAAATATGGGAGCATCGCCTTTACGGGCGTCTACGAAATACCCCCCGCACCACACACACACTGCCCAACCCCCTCCACTCCCTCCGAGGTCTTGGGTCTTTTCGGCGAGAGATCTTCCCTCCCATTCCCTATACGCAGGCATATGCAGAATCATACCATGAATACATACTACACGCTGATACACATGCAGATAGACAGATGAACTGACAGATGGATAGCTGGATAGATATAACGACACGAAAAGTAGATAGATGGATGGATAGACAGGTACCCTTTTCACACAGCCCCTTTCTCTCCCTCCGTCAATCCCTTCCCCGGTCTCTTCTCCCCAGGGCGCCCCTTCGACTCTCCGCCAAACAGGTTAATGACCCGCTCCGAAAGCTAATTACCTTTGGCATCTCTCGCTCGTGCCGATCGCGGTCGAAACACGCGAGTTCGGTTCGCGTCCGCACGGAGCGGCCGAGGAGGCTGCCAGGTACCCAGGTAGAAAGGGGGGGGGGGTAGCGAGGGAGGGGTCGGAGGAGACAAGAGAAAAATAAGATAAGATGAGAGAGAAGAGGAGAAAAGAGGAGTGAGGGGAGGAAAGGGAGAACAAAGAGGAAGATAGAGGAGAAAAGAGGAGCGGTGAGGGGAGGAAAGGGAGAACAAAGAGGAAGATAGAGAAGAAAAATAATGAAAATAACCAGGGAGGGAGCGCCTGTATCACTTTTCTGAAGTGGAAAGAAGAGAGACGACCTAAAGCAGCACGCAATCGGGCAAAAGAGCGAAGAAAAGAAAGCTGGAAGAAAGGCAGAAGCTATTCGATTCGGAAAGTAATTAGCACGAGTAAGTCCGCCTTGCCTCCTCCATATTTCGCCCCCTCCTTCCGCCCCTAATCCGACGCCCACATAAAAGGCTCCGAGCAAACGAGGCAGCAATTCCTTAACCAGATCTATAACGACGTAAGGGAGGGAGAGGATCGGGAAAGCTAAAGGGAGAGAGGAGGAGAAAATGAGGGGGTAAAGAGAGAGAGAGGGAGATGGGAGGAGAGCGAATAGAGAGGCGGGGTAATCAACAGTGAAAGAGAGAAAGTGGAGTGGAGAGAAGAGGAAGAGAAGGGAAGGGCTGGATAAGGTAAGAACGGGATTGGGGAGAGGAGTGTGAGAGGATGAAAGGAAGGAAGGGATGAGGAGGAAAAGGAGGAAAAGAAGAAGGAGGAGGAGGAGGAGGAAAATAAGGAGGAGGAGGAGGAGGAAAATAAGGAGGAGGAGGAGGAAAATAAGGAGGAGGAGGAGGAAAATAAGGAGGAGGAGGAGGAGGAGGAAAATAAGGAGGAGGAGGAGGAGGAGGAAAATAAGGAGGAGGAGGAGGAGGAGGAAAATAAGGAGGAGGAGGAGGAAAAGAAGGAGGAGGAGGAGGAAAAGAAGGAGGAGGAGGAGGAAAAGAAGGAGGAGGAGGAGGAAAAGAAGGAGGAGGAGGAGGAAAAGAAGGAGGAGGAGGAGGAAAAGAAGGAGGAGGAGGAGGAAAAGAAGGAGGAGGAGGAGGAAAAGAAGAAGGAGGAGGAGGAAAAGAAGAAGGAGGAGGAGGAAAAGAAGAAGGAGGAGGAGGAAAAGAAGAAGGAGGAGGAGGAAAAGAAGAAGGAGGAGGAGGAGGAGGAGGAGGAGGAAAAGGAGAAGGAGAAGAAGAAGAAGGAGGAGGAGGAGGAGGAGGAGGAGGAGGAGGAGGAGGAGGAGGAGGAGGAGGAGGAGGAGGAGGAGGAGGAGGAGGGTGCCCTACGGGAAGCCCGTATCTGCTTTCCCCGCCTCCGCACTGCTGCTTCGTCCCACATGACCCAATAAGCCTCGTGACCTCTTTCGTTTTACTTGACCTTGCCATTCCCCCCTCCGTCCCCTCTCTCTGATCACCCTCCGGGTCCTCCGCCATCACCTCCCGCCCCGGCCCTTTTTGTCTATTGCTCCGGGAGTGGCAGGTGTCCAGAGAAGCTTTGGCTGCAACTTCAAAGCCACTTAAACAACGGATGGGGAGGGGAGGGGAGGGGAGGGGAGGGAGGGAGAGGGAGAGAGGAAGGGAGGGAGGGAGGGAGGGAGGGAGGGAGGGAGAGAGAGAGAGAGAGAGAGAGAGAGAGAGAGAGAGAGAGAGAGAGAGAGAGAGAGAGAGAGAGAGAGAGAGAGAGAGAGAGAGAGAGAGAGAGAGGAGAGAGAGGAGGAGAGGGAGGGAGGAGGGAGGGAGGGAGGGAGGGAGGGAGGGAGACAGAGAGAGAGAGAGAGAGAGAGAGAGAGAGAGAGAGAGAGAGAGAGAGAGAGAGAGAGAGAGAGAGAGAGAGAGAGAGAGAGAGAGAGAGAGAGAGAGAGAGAGTCGGCGTCTGACAACACCAATCCACGCACGGCTTTCCCTCTCCCAATTCATACTGACATGCTTTTGCACGCAACTACAACGCGACAGCAGCAGCGACCGGGAAGGTGAAAGATCAGGAAATGCAAAAGTAAATGAATAAATAAATAAATAAATGAATAAATAACATTTGAAAAAAAATTGCAAAGAAGGAGAAGGTGGAAATAGATAAATACAAGCAAAGGATAAATAAATACATACATACATCCTCGGACACTGCAGATACACACAAACACGAAAATCCTTTAAAGTTAGGTAAAAATGACGCTCTCTCCCTCACCCTCTTTGTATTTCTCTTTCTCTTTCTCTCTCTCTCTCATATATCTATATATACGTATATACTTACATATACGCGTGTGTGTGTGTGTGTGTGTGTGTGTGTGTGTGTGTGTGTGTGTGTGTGTGTGTGTGTGTGTGTGTGTGTGTGTGTGTGTGTGCGTGTGTGTGTGTGCGTGCGTGTGCGTGTGCGTGTGCGTGTGCGTGTGCGTGTGCGTGTGCGTGTGCGTGTGCGTGTGCGTGTGCGTGTGCGTGTGCGTGTGTGCGTGTGCGTGTGCGTGAGCATGTACGTGTACGTGTACGTGTACGTGTGCGTGAGCATGTACGTGTACGTGTGCGTGTAAGTTTGAGTGTGAATGTGAGTGTGCTTATGTGTGTGCGTGCTCATATGTGCATGTATGTATGTATGTATGTATGTATGTATGTATGTATGTATGTATGTATGTATGTATGTATGTATGTATGTATGTATGTATGTATGTATGTATGTATGTATGTACGTGCGTATGTATGTATGCATAGTCCCTAACTGCTGATTTGACTCATATTTTTTCTCCATCTCGATGGTGTGCAAAACCATCCGCATTCAGCAAAAACGTTACTTCTGAAGCCGACTTTCCCCCGCGCCGGCGACACCGTCAGGGCTGGATACTGTCCATGCGGCCACTCTATCCTTGGCGTTCAGCGCAGTACTCAATAGGACACTGAATAAGGCTCTGTGTTTATATATTTGCTCAACTGCAAGCTGATGTAAGTGTATGTTGTGCATGCACGTATGTATGTACATATATAGTCTCGGCTGTCTAATTCTATTTCTAGACGTGCTAATCTCTGTAATCATCGCAAACTGGGAGATCATTAAGTGGAACGCAGCATGTTCGCGCCAATCATGCAATACACCGGCAATGGCTGCCTGACACAAGCTAATTACGCGAGCAACTTTGGTGAACTAATAACTAACCCCTCTTCCGCCTCCTCCCTTCCTCCCTTAACCCCCCTCCCTCTCTTTCATTCATTTATTCTTTCTCTCATTATTTCAAGCAAATGCCATTCGCACGCACAGAGGGAGTCCCTTACTTCTGTTTGCAGGCAGCCAAACGATCGCTAACATAAACAAACAACCAACCAAATAAATCAATCTTAAAAATCCCACCAGCGGCGCCTTCGCCTATTCCTGGGCTGCCCATCACCCATCAGGCGTCCCCGGGCAAGCCCATCACCGCCCCGCGAGAGCGGCGTCGCTTGGCTCCTGCTGTCACTCCAGCCGATGTCCAATTTCCTCGGAGGCGGCCGGCCACGCCGCCGACAGACACCGATGCCTCCCAGACCCGAGGCACCGCTGGCGCGGAGGTCACGCAAGGTGAAACTAGTCCTATCTTTACTTTTTCCTATTTCCTTGTGTCTCAATTCGCTCCTTTTGTTCTTCCAACATCTCTCTATAAACATTACCATTTTCATCTACATCTGTTTTTCTTTCTCTCCACGTTTGCTATACCTCCCCCTCCCATCCCTCGTTCTATTGCTTCTACTCCAGCCTATGCTATGTAATATGATACAACACCATCCTTCTTCTGATTAGCATCTAAACACATACAAAGGATCATTCCTTTTATCCACGCCACCACCACCTCCACCTCCATCTCCATCTCCTCCACCTCCATCTCCTCCACCTCCTTTAGCTTCTAATCTTCAACTTGGCCTTTTACGCACAAGTCATAACCAAAATAACGAACCACAAGACAAATAAACACACGAATCTCGAAAGTTCACTTCCCAAAGCTCAGCCCACACGTGCAAACAGCCCTTGCTTCCATAACTGAGATTAAGCAAATAAACACATATAAATAAAAACAAATACTGTACACCGGGTCAATATCAACTCATTCATGCAAGATTTGCTCATGCAACAATAGTCATTAATGA
This sequence comes from Penaeus chinensis, assembly GCF_019202785.1. Classification (NCBI taxonomy): domain Eukaryota; kingdom Metazoa; phylum Arthropoda; class Malacostraca; order Decapoda; family Penaeidae; genus Penaeus; species Penaeus chinensis. The sequence goes on from NC_061854.1 coordinate 21,537,035, forward strand.
TTAAAATATGAATAGACAATAAAGAGAAAGGACATTTTTATACTTTGGATGGTAATTCCGTCCCGAATTAATTCACTACATTACCATTACGCTGCGTCATCAAACCTTACATATAAACGTAAAAGAGTTTGAAAAGTACCAACTTCAGGAACTTAATTAACTGCCAAAATTTACGTTACTACCGCTCTACTGTCACGTACTAAAATGGTATATATATAAATCCATGGGAACAGATGAAACTCCGATCCACAAGCTAAAAATAAACGCGTGCAGTCCCGGTGCTAAAATAAAAGCACTCCCGATAACATTTTGCAGTGTCACGTCCATCAGTCGAAGTCAATCGCCCAACAAACGTGAGCCTCAATATCATTAATAATACTAACACAATAAAAAAAAAAGGTTGGCTGCATTTATGAAATGTTTACTATACACAGTCGAAATCGGGGTTTTGTAAGCGTAGATTTAATGCTCTGGATATACTCAGTTAACCGCGGGTTTCTGTCCGTAGAGTTATCGTTCTTTCTGAAGGCTCTCGAGGTTCTTTCTGCCACTACTTTATTAGAAATGCTATCTCTCTCCCCCCCCCCCTTCCCTTTCGATCTCTGAGAGAGAGGGTCAAGGGGAGAAACGAAAGGGCAAGGTGGGAAGGGGAAGGGGAGGGGGTTGGGGGGAAGGGGACGGGGTTGGGGGGAAGGGGAGGGGGAAGGGAATAGGGGGAAGGGGATGGGGGGAAAGGGGGTGAGAAGGAGGAAAGGGAAGAGGTGGAGGGAAGGCCGGGGGAGGGAAGAGGTATCAACAAGATTCCTTTTTTGGTGCGAAACAAAAGCTTCAATTGTGCGAGCAGGCGAGTGCGACTGCACTAGGACCATCGACCTCCTAAGATCCCTCCTCCCGCCTTGCGGCTTTTCACCTTATTATAATTATAATATATATTTATGATTATTACTATTATCATTATCATTATTATCATCATTATTATTATTATTTCTGATTACCTCTTTTTACTATAATTCTCTAATATTTTACTTCTATAATATTCATTGTCACCCTTCCTCCTCCTCCTCCTTCCCTCCTCTGTTTCTCTCACCTTTCCCTGAACCCCTTTCCTCCCCTCCCCTCTCCTTTCCTTTTTCTCTCCTCCATCACCTCTCCCCTACTCCCCTCCCCCCAGGGTCCAGCAACAGTGCCTGAAGTGCGGCGTCGGTGAGCGCCGTTGGTCGATAGCCTGATCATCAAGCCACAAAACCCCTATTACGAAGCCCGCCATTGTTGGAGCCGCCTCCCTCCCCTGCCACTCCTGCCGGACTGTCTCGTGCGGTGCCCCTTCACCACGGGCAATATTGAAACGATCACTCTCCGAAGTTCTCTGCATTTCTGCGTCACTTTGTTGGCACCACAACTAGCAATTTTTCCTCGACATGCAGTCACCACACCCCGGCCACGCTTCAAACTATAGGGACGCCTCTGCCATCCTTCCATGCTGGTGCTTCAATCACATAATGCCTACAGCTGGCACCACACATGGCACTTTCGCGTTACCTTGCGCTCCTGGCATTGGCCTCACCCCTTTTGGATCGAGATATTCTCGTGCCTCTTGCTGACACCTGCGGGGAATTTGCACCTCGCTTCACGAGACAGCCTCGCCTCTCCTCGGCTCCGATTCGGTCACCTCAAGGAGTTACTCTTATCTTTTTCATCTTCGGCTCTTCTTCCACTTCTTCCCCTCCTTTCCTCTCCTCTCCTCCTCTATTTCTTCTTCCCATCATCTTCCTTCTATCCTCAACTACCCTGCCCACTCCCCCGGCTGAGATCGCCGCCTGCCCAGCCTCCGCGGCGCCTTTCGCTCTCCGCGCCGGGCGAGGACGCCAGGTAATCGCCTTGCTCGCCCTCCGGAGCCCCTCGCAAGTACCGACCCTGTCTCAGTACCACCCCCAAGACAATTATTTTCGTCATTTTCTCCCTTTTACTATAATCCTACCTACCACCTCTTTCCCTCCCTCCCTGCCACCCTTTTCTACTTTCTACCCTCCCCTTATCTTCCTATATCTCCACTTTCTTACTTCACCTCTCACTCCCTTTTCTTTCCTCCTGTATCACACACTTGCTCTTTCTCCGTCCTTCCTCTCTATTTCTACTTTATCTCACCTCTCTCCCTCCTTCTCCCCTCCTCTCCTCCCAACTCCCCCCTCCCCTCCCTCCCCCTCTTCCTCTCACCCTCCCCTCCCCCCCTTCCCTACCCCAATCTTACTTCCGCTGACTCAACGCCTCTCGGAGCCTTCGCGAGGATGCAAACGGCAGACCTTTCGGGAATCAATTATTCCACTTCTCATCTCGAAATTCACTCACCCTTTCAGTCATTCATCTGTTCTCCTTTCCACATTTCATTTCCTCGTTGATCAATACGGCAATCGTTGTTGATGTTAATAAAATAACAATAACAACAACAATAATAACACAACAACAATAATGATAATAATACTTATAAAACAATAAAACCAATAATCATAATGTGAATGTGAATGTGAATGTGAATGTGAATGTGAATGTGAATGTTAAAAATAATAATAACAATAATAATAATAATAATAATAATAATAATAATAATAATAATAATAATAATAATAATAATAATAACAACAACCATAACAATAATGATAAAAAAAAAACAATAACGATAACGATAATGATATAAAAATAACAACAATAATAATAATAACAATATTACCACTAATAATAATATCAACAACAATAACAAACTATGAAGATGATGATGATAATATTAATACCAATTCACTTCATGATGACAATGAACATAACATGATGAAAACAGCCTTCAATGTCTCCATAAAACACAGAGAGAGAGAGGGGGGAGGGAGGAAGGGAGGGAGGGAGGGAGGGAGGGAGGGGGGGAGGGAGGAAGGGAGGGAGGGAGGGAGGGGGGGAGGGAGGGAGGGGAGGGGGGAGGGAGAGGGGGAGGGTGGAGGGAGGGAGGGAGGGAGGGAGAGAAAGAAAAAGAGAAAGAGAGAGCAAAAGACAGAGAGAGCAAAAGACAGAGAGAGCAAAAGACAGAGAGAGAGAGAGAGAGAGAGAGAGAGAGAGAGAGAGAGAGAGAGAGAGAGAGAGAGAGAGAGAGAGAGAGAGAGAGAGAGAGAGAGAGAGAGAGAGAGAGAGAGCAGGAAAAAAGGGGAAAGGCGTGCGCTCAAGGCCCCGCGTGTGTTCATCTCCGAGATGATCTTGATAGCGTTAATAGCAGAGCGGAGGCGATGGCGTCGATAGGAAGGCGAAGGAAGGCGGCGGTAATTATGGCAATTATGATGATAGCTAAGTGTACAGACAAACACATAAATACCGAAGACAGACGTTGAATGATGGAAAATACCTTTTGCACGTGAGAAGGGAGAGGATGGGACGGGAAGGGGAGGGGGAAGAGGGGGGAAACCGGAAGGGGGGAGTAGAGGGAAACCGGGAGGGGGACAGGAACAGGGGAGGGGGACGAGGAGCAGGAAAGGAGAGGGGGAGGTAGGGGGTAAGAGGGGGTAGGGGCGGGTAAGAGGGGGAGGTAGGGTGTAAGAGGGGGTAGGGGAGGGTAAGAGGGGGAGGTAGGTGGTAAGAGGGGGAGGTAGGGGGTAAGAGGGGGAGGTAGGGGGTAAGAGGGGGTAGGGGAGAGTAAGAGGGGGAGGTAGGGTGTAAGATGGGGTAGGGGAGGGTAAGAGGGGGTTAGGGACGGGTAAGAGGGGGGTAAGGGAGGGTAAGAGGGAGGAGGCAAAGGAGAGGTGAAGAAAATGAAGGAGAAAGAAGAAAGTAAGAGGAGAAGGAGTAACTAACCTCGGAAAGGAATGAGAGGGACAGGGAGAGGGAGAGAGAGAGGGAGAGAGAGAGGGAGAGGGAGGGAGAGAGAGAGAGAGAGAGAGAGAGAGAGAGAGAGAGAGAGAGAGAGAGAGAGAGAGAGAGAGAGAGAGAGAGAGAGAGAGAGAGAGAGAGAGAGAGAGAATAAAAGAAAAAACGAAAGAGACTCGAACAGATAAGCGACGCCCAGAGAAAATGCAAAAGCGTGACGCGGGTCAACCAGGATGAAAATGCAATCCGTCCGCCATCCAGAGGTTTCGTTTCTTTTGCATAACTAATCCTGCCTAAAAAAAATCCCCCTTCCCCCTCCGGTTTCCAGCCACTATCCCCTCCCCTCCCCTCCCCGAGCTGACGGAGGGAAAGGTGTCAGTCCTCCTGACAGACGCTGATAAGAGGCGGCTGATGTTCAACGCCAGCCGACTCTAACTTCATTAAAACTCTTTTTTTCTTTTCTTTTCAAAGTCTCAAAAGGAGGAAAAAAGAAAATTATTTTTACTTTGAAAACTTTGTCGTTGTCAGCAATTTATAAAGGACGGGCTTGTGTAATAACATTCACATTTATAAAGAAAAGATATTGGAAAAGGTAGTAAAAATGGCAAGGACACAGAAAAGCCACATCCATGAATAATGAGGAAAAACTCATGAATACTAATGAGGAATCGTTGCGGATAAAAGGAATTTATAAATGAGAGATATGAAAGAAGGAAACTCTTTCCATCACACACAATTTCGGAATTATACATGAAAACAGTAGGAAGTGGAAAGCAATTATTTTTTATCATGAAAAGAAAACGCAAATATGACTTTGAATCTCTTCATCAGCGCTCTTGCGCGCGGCCACAGCTCCCTCGTGCCAGCGCGGCGCCCTTGCTCTGGACAATGGCTTCCAGCACAAGATGCAAATGCTAAACAAAATCAATCAATATCTATCTAACTAGCTAGCTTGGTCTCCCTTTCTCCTGTTCTCTCATGCTCACTTTCCCTCTCTCCTGTTCTCTCATGCTCCCTCTCCCTCTCTCCTGTTCTCTCTTGTTCTTTCTGCCTGTATTCTGTTTTCCTCCTCGCCCTTCCTTTCTCCTTCTGCCCCCCCCCCCCTTCTCCCTCTCGCCCCTTTCTCCCTCTCTCTCCATTTCCCTCCCTTTTTCCCCGTCGCTCCCTCCTAAAACCAAGTCATTAAAGCGTGCAACCCTTGCCTCATCACTCTACTCAATAGCCGTCAATCAGAGCCGCTGTTTGAATGTGGTCATCCGATCCCAGTTATGAGGCCAGACATGTTCGTGAGGCAATCAAACTCAGAATCATTTGTCACAATATGCAAATTTTCCTGTCCATTAAAACAATGACGCTCTTATTGGCCGGAGTACATGGACGTGCCTAGTGAGTTGGGCAATATATAAAAGCATAAAAGATCAAAAGTTAGAAAAAGATTGGGAGAGGAAAGGAAAGGAAAGGAAACGAAACGAAGTGAAATGAAACAAAAAGAAATGAAAGGAAAGGGTGAGGGAGTGGGAGTGGGAGTGGTAGTGGGAGTGGGAGTGGGAGTGGGAGTGGTAGGGGGAGGGGGAGGGGGAGAGGGAAAGGGGAAGGGAAAGGGACAGAAGCTGTCGTAGATGCAGCGGGAGAGGAAGAGGAAACGAGGCAGAAAGTAGAAGAGGAAAATGAAAGCGACAGAGCTAAGGCTCGAAAGCACGAAGGCCTAAAGAGAGGAGCGAAGCCTAAGGACCACAAGAAGGTCACTCGCCAACCCTGAATGTCCGTTTCACCAATAATTCAGCCCTGGCATTCTCTCTCGATGAGCTCTTGGGATGAAAGGTGAGGAAGAGATGGGGAAGGCTAGGGGGTGGGGGGGAGGGAAGGGAATGGGGGAGAGATATGGGGTACATGACTGACGAGTGAATGGGACGGGAGGTGAAGGACAGGGGGGAGGAGGGATGAAGGAAAGAATAGGAAGGAAGGAAGGAAGGAAGGAAGGAAGGAAGGAAGGAAGGAAGGAAGGAAGGAAGGAAGGAAGGAAGGAAGGAAGGAAGGAAGGAAGGAAGGAAGGAAGAAGGAAGGAAGGAAGGAACGAAGGAAGGCAGGAGCGAACGAATGAAGGAGAGTAGATAAAGGAAAAGGACAAAGAGCAGACAATCTCAAGAGAGAGGGACAGCGAGAAACAAGGGAAAGTAAGGAAACACGAGATGAAAACCAACAATGGGAAAGCGAAGAAAGATGGAGAGGAAAAAGATAGCATTGCCACCATCTGCCTCGAATTTGTCATTAATGACTTCCCTTTCTAGCCGTCTCCTTCTCCCTTTCTACGTCCCTCCTCCTGCCCCCCTTATGCTTCCTCCTTGCGCTCCTCCCCCCCGCCCCCCGTCCCCGAATCTCCCTCTGCCCCCTCCCCCGCCGTCCACCCCGTACCCGCTTCATATTTAATCCCAGTCTCATCTCGGCCTGATCTCCTTTCCTTATATGGCTTATCCAACTCCGTCATCAGGGGCTGTGCAAGGCGGAGGAGGGGGGGGGAGCCCGGGGGTGCGGGGGGCTGAGAGGGATGGTGGAGGGGCCAAAAATACACCTCCATACCCATACGGTTCAGTATCAAGCCTTAGAGTCCGGGCCGATCAGCCACAGATGCGAAAACCTGTTGGAAGCGACGATCAATATCTGATCAACGAGGTTAGGTAGCCTAGGTGAGGGGGGGGGGGGCGGCGGGGGAGGGGAACGGAAGGGGGGGGGGGTAGGCTGGCCCCCACTTGGCCCTCCAATAATCACCCGCGTTCCTCGTGCACCTACGACGAGGCTCGGCGTTTCTCTCGGCTTCCGTCGTGCTCTTTGACCTCGCCTCGCCTCGCCTCGCACGCCGCGCTTGCAATCGAGTCCGTGGCAATTCGTGCTCGCCTCTTTACTTGGGTAAAACTGCGTCTTTTTTTTTTCTCTATTCAGAAAATATAAGATACGCTGACAATCTCTAATCTACATTTCCTTTCATTCCATCTCATTCCCCGTTCGACTGACGTATTATTGCATTATTTTTCCATTCTACCCTTTATTTGGCATTTCATATCCTAGATAGTTTCTTAATCAGTCAAACCTAAGAAAGAAAAAGTCCAATAACCCGCGGCAGCTGGACGGCAGGGATTCAGAGCTATTAATCAAATGTGCTTCAGTAATCAATAAACTCCTTCATTCCATTTAACGTTTGCAAATTCTGAGTCCGTTATAACAATATAGGCATTGTCGTTTTCTATGAAATTCTCTAACGCAAGGCAGCCAATTTCTAAAACCAGCATCCCGAGTCTACGGGGATGCTCTCCGCGTTTCGCTTCCTTTCGGATTATATCTCTACTCCAGATTTCCTGAACTCTTTATGACTCGATTCTTAAACGCAAAGACACATGCCATTATGCATCATGCTTCTTTTTCTAAGCCTAAGGTTCATATTCACGGGCCTACCTACCAACTTCCAAAACGCTGACTTTGGCCTATGCAAAACAGAAGAGCTTACACTTCCTAGATGCTAACATTCATGTCTACACAGTAACTGGCTGAATATACATTTACAGAATGATGGCACAATAAATCATCAATATGACGGGTATTGGCTTTCAACTAGAAAAAGAGATGTGGAGAAAGACATTCAATAATAAGACGACGAAAGGCTAAACTAAAACAATGCGTTATGGAGCAAGTATAAAAAAAAAAAAGAAAAAAAAAAAAAGAAAAAAAAAAGACTTCAATCTTTTACAAAATACACAAAAAATACATTAATTATCAGCAACAAAGTGAAAAACACCGCTATGCTAAAAATAAAGAAGTAAATACACACATCATTCACACACTACTTCTTCCTTTCATTAAAGCTGAAATCGACCAGAAACTTTAAAAATTGGTATCTTATTCCAGATCTTTGTTCCAGCAAAAGCCAGAGAAACCTGGCATCTTTTAAAACGCAAGTGCCACTCTTATTTCGAACTCCCACGCGCATCGCTTTCATACATGTCATTCCAAGATAAGAACAGACGCCTGAAACACTCATTCATTTCCTTTGAAAATCTTTGGGTCATTTAGTAAGAATCTTCGGGTCATACAACTAGCAGTGGTTTATGAATGACTAATCTTACAGCTTTTTTGACTGAATCCCCTAACCCACTTCCAGACAAAATATTCTAGTACATTATATACCTTTTTCATCGAGTGTAACTAGCAAGAACCCATGTGTCTTATGCAATACTAATATAATTTTAAACCAATTCCATCTTAACGTTTTACTCGTTCGATAAAAAGGACGCCAGACATGATGAATTTAGGAGGCCGCTAAACGTTTCCAGTAACTACACTGATATCGTATCCTCAAAAAAATCTAGCATAATCAGATGCACGCGAATATCTTGCTCCCCATTTTACACACATTGGATCAACATGCTTTCCAGTAAAACAGAGCACGGCGACACGCTCACACTGCATAAAGCCAATATACGAACGAAATATTATCATCCAGATGTTTGCCCTCATGCGACTCCAATGTATGTATTTTCACTTGGAAACGATAAATAGATAAAAACACGCACAAGTAAAGAAAAACAAACTGGCCATCACTATCCTTCGTGGAAAATCGAGTTATTATGCAAATCAGACTCTCTCTGTTGACTGCCTTACCTCGAGTCCTTTTACTAGTTGTTTGTACTGTTTCAACCCTGCCTGTCTCATTCTCTCTGGATTTGCTTTGCTTCATAATAAATATTTTCTCGTCCTTCTCTGGTCATCGATCTACCGTGTTTACATATCCTTCTATTATTTTTGGTTTGCTTACATCATTAACTCTGAATTCGTAGGATATAAACCCTAAATTTTCTACAAAAATATGAAGGCAACAAATATGGAAGACGTTTTGGAAAATCCCTTTTGGCGCGCGGATCTGAAATGTGCCAACAGGTGGGGCGGCAATTGCCATGGAAGAGCACGAGGTCACGAAACAGAAGCAGTGGGGAAGGAGACAAAAATTAAAGTTAAAGAAGAAAATTGGTAGTTTCATTTTGTCCTTACCGTTATCGTTATCAATTTGATCGTTATGTAAGTCTGCGGGAGGAAAAGGGTTAAGGGGAGTGAGAAGGCTTGGGGAAAGAAAATAAAAAAAAGGCGAGTGAGGTGGAGAGAAAGGTGGGAGGGAGAAAAGTAAGAAAGATGAAGAGGAGGGAGAGGTGGGCGGGAAGGATGAAGGGGGAGAAGAGGTGGGCGGGAGGGAGAACGAGAGGGGAGAGGTGGGCGAGGCAATATGCCATCATCGAAACCCACTCAGGGAAACCCCCTTTCAGCCGCTGCTTCGTGATCCAGCACCGCCTGCGGGGATCAAAGACTGCTGGGCCTTCTGGTCCCATGCCCCCTCCCCCTCCCCCTCCCCCTCCCTGTCTCTCTTCTCTTTCTATCCCCTGCAGACCGTCCCCTCCCCTCCCCTCCCCTCCCCTCCACACTCCCATTAAGGATTGGGAAGAGGGGTGGAGGGAGGGTGTGCGTGGAAGAGGGGATGAGGAAGGGGAGGGGACGAGGGGCATAGGAGGGGAACCTTGCAAAGCACCCCCCCCCCCCACCTCCCACCATCTACACGCACACAGTCCCACGATTGCAATCTGTCGCATGATGGATATGGAGGGGGGGGGGGGGCACGACTGATATGGGATCGAGACCGACAGAAAGAGAACAAAGGAGAGAGATACTGAGAAAACAACATTTATTTCCCTCCCTTGTTGCACCTTCCTTAATCTCCTCGTAACTGAGCGAGGGAAAGATGAGGCCAGACAAGTACGCTACGAGAACTGGCTCCACGTACAGGCTACGACCAGGTACTTGAATGTAATTGCCTGAATACAATTTGATGCATATCTACACTTGTAAACCGTACAACACACATTCTGTCTGTGTGTTGTACGTGTTATTTTTCAGTTGTAAATAATTAATAGAAACACAATCATATACAACCAACTATCACACAAGTAGAATAAAATGAACCAAGACTACTGACCGGGTCCGAGCTCGATGAGGAAGGGCAGCCTGTCGGGCAAGAAGTGCGGGTCGCGTGGGCGCTGGTGCTCGTGGGCGTCGCCACCAGGGCCGCCCCCGCCGCCCATGCCCTTGATGGGCTTCTTCTTCCTCTTTCGCGGTCCCGTAATCCGCAGGGCGTCGCCGCACGTGGAACATGATGGACCCTGAGGGAGAAGGAAACGAGCGTTAGGCTGTGACAATCTATAAAACATGGAAGTCAATGTGCAAGAAATAAAGCAAACAATCAAATCATGTCACAATGGTTACACACGCATACATATACATATATATACATATATGTATACATATATACATATATATATATGTATACATATATACATATATATATGTTTACATATATACATATATATATATACACACCATATATACATATATATATATATATACACACCATATATACATATATATATATATATACACACCATATATACATATATATATATACACACCATATATACATATATATATATATATACACACCATATATACATATATATATATATACACACCATATATATATATATATATATATATATATATATATATATATATATATAGAAACACATATATATACATATATACACATATATGTATACATATATATACATATGTGTATATATATATATATATATATATATATATATATATATATATACATACACACACAAACACACATATATATATACACACACTCAAATGGTTCAAAACAACGCATGCCCTCCCTAGACCCCATAAAATCTATCCAAATCCAACATAGGATAAAAAAGACAAATCAAATGATAAGCATCCCTCCCCCAGAAGTGCAGACGGAACGCCACGATAAGACACGAAACGGCGCGGCTCTCGGCTTCGGCTTGCACCCGCCCCTGACGCCGCGCCGAGCCATGCGCTTCGTCGCGGGCGGCTCTGCCTCAAGAAGCTAAGGCTCTAGATTCTCTGTCTTCTATAGTGTGCCCGGTGACCAAGGGCAGTACGAGGGGCATTCTCTGCATGCCTAAATACACCGGACCTGTTCGTACAAACGCGGGATCTACCAAAACGAGTAAATACCAAGTTAAGGCAGGTTACATTTTACCAACTCCAAAGGCGTAAACACACATGACTTGAAACAAACAAACACCTGCACAGGTAAACGCAGTCATAAGTGTGCAAACTTCTATGCAGTTGACGAGCGAGTAGCAAGACGGGCGATTCGGCAAAATGGGCGAGCAGGCAAGACGGGCGAGCGAGTGCATCCCGGGGCCTCGACGGAGTCTGAACACTTAATCTCCTCGGAAGAAAAAAAATCGCCTACGTAATCGACTCTGGGTTTTCTCTGAGCACATAAATACAGGGAGGGAGGACAGGACAGACGGAGAGAGGGAGGCAGAGAGGGAGATGGAGAGGAGGAGGAGGAGGGAGTTAGAGGTAGAGAGAGGGAGAAGAAGTGAGGAAGCGCGTGAGTGAGAGCGAGTGCTTGTAAGTCTACGTCCATGTGTGTGCAGAGGAAATCACTACCTCTTATAACCCAATCTCCCTTATGCTAAACAGGTTCCAATTCAATGTCGCCATGGCAACGCAAAACAAACATGTATGGTGGGTAAGTAATGAATCTTAAGAAGGTAAAAGAGAATGAGGATGAATAAAAGACGACGACGAAGAACAAGTAGGAGGAAGGGGAGCAGGAGAGGGAGGAGGAGGAGGATGGGGAAAGGGAGGAGGGGAGGAAGAGGAAGGGGAGGAAGAAGGAAGGGAAAAGAGAAAGAGAAGGGGGAAGAGAAGGAGGAGCAGGAGGAGCAGGAGGAGCAGGAGGAGCAGGAGGAGCAGGAGGAGCAGGAGGAGCAGGAGGAGCAGGATGAGCAGGAGGAGCAGGAGGAGGAGGAGGAGGAGGAGGAGGAGGAGGAGGAGGAGGAGGAGGAGGAGGAGGAGAAGGGAGAGGAGGAAGGAGGAGGAAGAAGAGGAGGAGGAAGGGAGGAAAGAGGAGGAAGGAGAAGGAAGAAGGAAGGGTGGTGGAAAGAAAGAAGAAGAGAGGAAGAGGTAAGAGTGAGGAGGAGAGGAGAAGAGGAGGAGAAGAGGAAGAAAAGAAGGAGAGGAGGAAAGGAGGAAGAAGAGAAAAGGAAAGGAAAGAGAAGAGGAAGAGAAGGAGAAGGAAAGAAGGAAAAGGAGCAGCAGAAGAGGGAGGTGAGGACAGCGAACAGGCAAAGGAAGAAGGGGAGGATGGGGAAGAGATGCAGAATGAACAGGGAGAAGAAATGGTTACGATTTTCGAAGAAAGTGATTTCGAAAAGGTAGACGATCAGAAATGGAGGAGTAATAAGAAACGGCAAAGTGGAACAGAACAGGTGGAAGAGGACAAAGACCGGGAGAGACAACGCCGCCTTTAACACAATCAAATATTTATCAACAATGAAACGGCGCTCACGTTCACAAAAGGAAAAAAAATACACAAAGATGATTGCTACATTGGCGAAACAGAATACATTATAAACCAAACACGCAGGAAAAAAAACATACAACAATAACCGTATTTACTTGCCAAGACGCCCGATCCATCCTACCCCCACCCCACGCCTACTACACGCCCTCCCGCTTCTCTACCGCCCTTTCGTAACCATGGCAACGGTCTATAAACACGCGAATGGCCATGGGAAACAATAACGTCCAAGGTATATGAAATCTGATAAATAAAAAGGAAAATCCTATCAACACATATATATTCCAATTAGTTTCATCTCTATCTGTGAATTTAATTTAAGTGATCAATGAAGAGTAATTACTGCTCTATATAGCGCTCGTAGCTGTAGTGGCAATAGCAGGAGTATTAGCAGCTGTAGTAATATAAGTAGACATCCGAATCGTAGAACCTGTTGCTCAATCAGAGATTAAGATTACGGCAATACCCCCCCCCCCCCCCAGTTCTGAAGAAACAAGCTAGGTCACTCCACCACGCAGGGCTCGAGGAAGTTGCGTACGAAAAGACAATGTGCTCTATAGATGTTTTGGTGGGCGTCACCTTCCCTTCTCGCTTCTTCGAGCAGCTCCCCTGTGCTTGAGAGGAACTCGCTCGCCATGCCTTCAGACTAGCTCTCTCTGGCATGCGTTAGCCTAGCGCCGTAGAAGACCGAAGACCAGAGAGGAAATGCAGGGCGAAGTACGTAATGGCTATAAAGGGTGCGCCAGAGACCGATCACTCGTGTTGCAGGAGACTGCCCTGTTCAAGGATAAGCTTCTGCCCTTGTGGTACTGTGTGGGTTTTGGGAATGTCCCCTGCCGGATCATCATCAACAATGGTCAAGTTTGGGGTGGGAGTTGTAAAATGACAATAGTAGAAGTTGTACCAGCAATAGTAGTAGCAGTAATAAAAATAGTATTAGCATTAGTAGCAGTAGTGATAGTAAAGTAGTGGCAGTATTAATAACAAGACTACTCGTAACAACAACTCTGCAATAACTAATCAAATAACAGCATGCGAGTTAATGACAGTTCCTAAACACATGAAAATAGAACGAAAATCCGTTCCCAAAAGACAGACACACGCCCAGAGAAAAAGATTCAACTTGGAAAATGTCATATGAAGACGAGAGGCAGCACCGAAGACTGCCAAGTTAATTACAAAGACGGACGCGTAGCTTGTCTCATCCACACCCGTCTCCCTCTCACCCTCTGTCTTTCTGTCTGTCTATTTGCCAGACTGTTTGTCGGTCTGCAGGCCTCTGACACTGAATTTGCGTATGTCTCTCCATCCTTTTCTCCATCTCTCTCGCCTGTATCCTTCCATCTCCCACCCACGATCTCTTGCCCTCCCTTAGATCGCCTCTACCACTCCCCATCCCCTCACCCACACCATCCCCCAAGCCGATGCTCTCCAATCACTCCATCCCTCAATAGCCTTCTTCCCCCTTCCCCCATACCCCTCCCCCGGCCCAGACCTTGAGCTCAGATTCCATTTACACAAACAATTCCCGCGTAATTATTCCCCTCTCTCCGTGTCCATCACTTTTTATTGCGTCTCCTCTCCTCACGTCACTTCGCCGAAAAGGAAATGAAGGGATGAGGTTAATGCTCAGGTGTGGATGACGCTCAGGGAGCATGTCGCAGGGAAAAGGAGGAGGGGAGAGGACGAGGGCGGAGGGAGGAGGGGGCGGGGAGAAGAGAAGGGAGGAGGGGGCGGGGAGAAGAGAAGGGAGGAGGGGGCGGGGAGAAGAGAAGGGATAAGAGGGCGGGGAGAGAAAGGATAAGGGGGCGAGAGGAAAAGGGAGGAGGGGGCGAGGAGAGAAGGGAGGAGGGGGCGAGGAGAAAAGGGAGGAGAGGGGCGGGAAGAAGAGGGAGGGAGGTGGGAGAGGTTGAGGAGGGAGGAATTGAGGAAGATAGAGAGAGGGAAGGCGGGGAAGAAGGATATTTAGGAATAAAGGAAAAGGAACGGAGAGAGGAAGAAAGAAAAGAGAGGGAGAGGGAAAGAGAGGGAAAGGAGAGGAAGAGGGAAAGAGAGGCAGGGAGGTAGATGGAGAAGTAGTTAAAGGGAAGAATATTGATGAAATGGAAAGAGGGAAAGGGAGAGGGAGAAAGGGGAAGGAGAGAAAAAATATATATAAACAGAAAAAGTAAAACAATTATATCAGTATATCCTCCAGCACCCTACATATACACACATCTAGCTTTTCGTTCGCCCTAACAAACGGAAGCAGGACAAAGGCACATGCAGGAGTTCTCATACAATTGACCATTTAAAAAAAAAAATCGTCATTTACCCGGAAAAGTTTTTTTTGTTTACTATCATACATGGCCTGTATTTTTCCAGTATCGTCTTTCCTCCCCCCACCCCCTTAGTCCTCCACTCGTACCCCAATGCCCCCACTTTGGCGATTCTTGTTACAGCAGCCACTTGTTGCCATCATCCCCTCCGCCAGCCACGCCTTCTCTCTACTACCCATTCCTCTCGTTTCTTCCCTTCCGCTCCCCTTCCATTCCCACATTTGTTTTATTCTCTCCTTCTCTCTTAACCCCCCCCCTCTCCCCAAACACACCTAATCTCTCCCTCCGCCCCCTCATCTCCCTCACCCCCCTACCCCTCCCAACCCTCTCCCCCCCATAAGTTATTGGGGGAAATAATTGCCATTGCCGCCGCACCGCGACCTCAACGGCGGCGCAAGTTCCCCGCCATTAGGGAAATTGGAAGGCAGTGCACGGAGACGGCGGAACGAAGGTCATTTTTTCGCTCTCTCCGCTTTGCCTTCCACACGTGTCTTTCGAGGGATGAATGGGGGGGGAAGGCCTGGCAGGGAAGGACAGGACAGGAGTGGACGGCAGGAGGAGGAGTCGGGTCGGCGAGGGTGCTATTAAATATAGATTCCACACTTCGGAAGGGTTCGCTCCACGCCGTTCATAAGCGAGGGAGGAGATGGAGACGAACGAAATGCCAGTCTCGCTCACGCTGTCGCTCTTGCACACACAAAAAAACACACACATACATCAACCCCCCCCCCCCCCCCATCCTATCCCTTCCCTCAACCGTCTTCGCCTTGAAGGTCACCATCGCCTTTCACTTATTGATCCTTTATGTGTAGTACCAACAACCTTCACTCCCCCCGCCCCACCACTCTTCCCTTCGTCTCCCTCCTCCCGCCCCCACCTTCGTCCTCCCCCCTCCCTCCCCCTCCCCCTCTCCTCCAGCTTTTGGCTTCGTCGCTTCCTAATGGAAATTGATGGTAACTATCATTAAAATGCAGTCCACGCCATTTCTCTCGCTCTATCGCTCTTCCTTGCGAGAAACCTTTCATTTCCTATACATCCACCTACTGAATCTCTCTCTCTCTCTCTCTCTCTCTCTCTCTCTCTCTCTCTCTCTCTCTCTCTCTCTCTCTCTCTCTCTCTCTCTCTCTCTCTCTCTCTCTCTCTCTCTCTCATTATAATATATATATATATATATATATATATATATATATATATGGGATGGGAGAGAAAAGCAACAAAAGTAAAAAAAAAAAAAGGGGGGAAGAGATGAGACGAAGAAAGGAGAGAAGAGAAGAGAAGCAAGGAAAAGAGGACGAGACGAGGAAAGAGATGAAAAGCGCTCGAGTGGGCGAGCATCTCCCACGCCGTCCTCGCGTATCGCTCGCAGGGACCATCAATGACTCGCCACTGATAAACAAGAGCGAAATAATTCCACCCAATAACATACGGAGAGTAAATCATACACATAAAACAAGCGAATGGACGCTACGCCCCAAATATAAAGAGAAATCGAACTAAGCAGCTACGATCAATAAACTATTGTAGCCCAAACAACTTACAAAATTACAAACGAGTTTCCCGAATGGCACGATAATCACCCACGCTTCTTAAAGGGTTCCCTACACACATACATATCAAACGTGCGTGCGTATGTGATACACAAAATTTATAATATATAATACAAACTAAAAGGATAAATACATATATATATAAACAAAATTAAAAGTTTATACAAAGACACACACATACATACATACGTACCAACATATAAATGTGCTGATGACTAATGCCCATGGTGTGTTATTGATGCACAAAAAGACTTATAATGCATAAAGAGATGTAGATATACATAAATAAAGCATAACAATAACAACAAGAATGATAATAACAATAATAATAATGATAATAATAATAGTAACAATAATAATAACATTAATAATAAAAAATACGATTTTAATCATAATGATAATCATAATCACAATGAAAGTATAATCATATTGATAATGATAATGAATCATAATAATAATAATAACCATACTGATAATGATAATCAATCATAACCATAATCATAATAATCATATTAATAATCATAATGATAATTATACTAATCATAATCATAATAATAACAATAATCATACTAATCATAATCATAATCATAATAATGGTAATAATAATCATAATCATAATAATGGTAACAACAACAACAACAACAACAACAACAAAAACAACAACAACAACAATAATATTAATAATAATAATAATAATGATAATCATACTAATCATAATCATAATCGTAATCATAATAACAATAAAGATAATAAAAAAAAAATAATAATAACAACAACAATGAAAACAACTACAGTAATAATGATACTAATAATAACAACGACATTGAAGACGACAATAAAATAATAATAAAAATAAAATAATATAATATAAATAATAATACCATTATCAACAATATGCATAAATATGGTGGTGGCGGCGGTGGGTGACCATGATGATGATGATAATAACAATAACAATAATAATATCAACAATAATAATAATGGTGACAATATTATAATTATAATTATAATTATTATAATTATAATAATAATAATAATAATAATAATAATAATAATAATAATAATAATAATAATATTAATAATAATAATAATAATAATAATAATAATAATAATAATAATAATAATAATAATAACAATAATAATAATAACAATAATAATAATACAATAATAATATCAAAATACAAATAATAATAAAATAATAATATCAAAATACAAATAATAATAATAACATAAACAGTACTGATAATTTAGGATGAGACCCGAGAACTATCACCATCTCCTTAGCCATGATAACCCTAACCCTAACCCCCGACGCCGCCGCACTCGGGCCGCGGAGCAAGGACGCGCGACTCGAGCAACAGCAGCAGCAACTTACAGCGAGGCGGAGGCGGAGGCGCAGGAGGAGGAGGGGGAGGAGGAAGAGGTAGAGGAGGCGAAGCAGCGATCACATCTCCTCCGGCGTCTCACTGGCGGTCACCGGGTTAAACCAAACCTGCCCCTCGTGCTGGCCCGCGAGCGCGCCCGCCCCGCCGACGACGCCAAGCAAGGGAGGCCACACGGACGACATAAGGACAGGAACCCAACGACAGGCACGCGCAAGCAGATACGAGTTGAGCTAATCACACAGGGAGTGCCAACATATGGACTACAGACAGATGCCCCGACTTCTACAGGAGACGACTAGCTTTGAAGTGTACTACGAAGCACAGGGGAGAGAAAGAGGAGGCGAATACGAGCGAATACGAAACAAGAAGGCAATACAAGGACAAAGAAGTGAAGGGCTGGCTAACAGATACAGAATTTAATCAGGTGTACTGAGAGACACGACTCAAACGCACGGAGAAAGAAGCAGAGAAAAGGAAAGGAGAAAAGCGAAGGGAAATAGGATGCGGGAAGGAAATGGGGAGAAAGAAGAGGATATGGGCGTGCCGAAGTGATGGAAGGATCGGCGTGGGCGGCTCGGGGAGCGGACGTGAAGGTAGTGCTCACGACGGCGGTCCGAGAGGTTGTGGCAGGGATGGCACACGCGGGCCCGACCCCCCTGCCCGCCCCCGGCCTGTCCCCACGGCGCCCCTCTGTCTCCAACCTGCTCACCTGCCAGAGGACATCTGCGCCGCTCCCGGACACATCGCCTCGCCGCGTTCTCGGCGAGGCGAACGCACGAAAGCGTGACGGCAAAAGTCTTCCTGAGGAGGATCGACTTCGCTTTGCCTCGCCACCATGGCAACAACGACGGTAGAAAGGAAGGGAGTGCAAGATACAGGGCGCATTATGAAACTGCACTATATATTAAGAGAAAAGAGAGCGTTCCCCGAAACACAATGTAAATTCAATCTTTCATCTTTTGAGTCTTTAAAGAAACTATCCAAAAGAAACACCACAAAGTGCAGCCACGGAGAAACTCAACATCCGAACATTATATCGAGCCGAACACAAAAATCATAACCGACGGCGAGTTTCAATTGAAAGGTGTAATTGAAGAAGGCGAAGTTAATCAAAGTCAATTTGAACTTTCATTCGAAGCTAATTTGCGTCCGAACAGCCAATCAGCGAATTCCCGCCACGAAACGCCTGCGGCTCCAACGTAGCGTATGTCTCCAAAACGCCGTCAGGATGCCTACTTTCCCATCGCCTCGGAGTGCAGAAGCCAGCGATGCTCATGAGGGCGGAGGGCGAGGAGCCATGCCGCGCCGCCCAGGGTGCTTGACCTCCTGCAGGTCTATGTGATATAAACAATCGACGATTTCCAAAAAGCAATGCTGGGCTCTCTAGTTTCATCTCTCTCCTCTCTCTACTCATACTTTATCATAGAACGCATTATCTCCATAAACTATTCCATTTTCATATTTCCATCAAAACTAGAATGCAAGGACACTTGCAGATCCAACAAACAAGGTCATCATTTAGATTACGTCGGCTAATGCAATATCTCACTCTCCTAAGAGGGTGGCTTAACTCTACGGAGAGGGCGCGCCACGTTTCACTTATTCTGAAGGATTCTACACGAAGTTACTTAAGCGCACGCGCACAGTAATGCACATACATGACAAATGATGTATATATTTTACAAACACATACACAAATAATATTATATATATATGTATATGTATATGTGTGTGTGTGTGTGTGTGTGTGTGTGTGTGTGTGTGTGTGTGTGTGTGTGTGTGTGTGTGTGTGTGTGTGTGTGTGTGTGTGTAGTATATGTATATTATATATATTTCATTTATATATTATATACATCATATATATATATATTTTTTTTTTTCTAAGTACACATCATATATTTTTTTCTTCTAAATCTACATTATATATACACATCATATATATATATATATATATATATATATATATATATATATATATATATATATATAAAACATACATATATATATATAAATACATATACATATAAATACATGTGCATGTACATGTACACGTACATGTATATATGTATATATATGTATATGTATGTAAGTATATACACATATATATACATAAACATTAACATGTGCATGTACATGTACATGTATGTATGAATGTCTGTACGTATACATATACATAGATGTGTGTATAAGTGCATGTATATGTATATATATATGTATATATACATACATATATATGTATATCTGTATATATGTACATAGGTATACATATTTATGCAAATACATACATATACATGTATGT
>NC_061854.1:21561884-21564384 GCF_019202785.1 Penaeus chinensis
TAAATTCCTTTATTGTACCGATAATAGCAATAACAACAAAAATACCTGTAACAGCGACTAAGACGGACCACACACAAGCACATAAACATAAGACCAGTAACAAACAAAGTGAATAAAAACATATTAAGGACAACGAACACAACAACAGCACTAATAAGGGAAAGATTACATCGACATGCGAAGGGAAATTACGACAGTCTGCAGCCATTTCACAACACAAGCAGCTAGACAACAGGGAAGCAAGCGGAAACGTGCGATATTACTCTGGCACGATTTAATATGAGAAAAAATGCCGATACTCTGAGAGGAAGAGGGAGAGGGAAAGAGAGAGGGAGACGGAGAAGGAGAGAGGGAAAGGGAGAGGGAGAGCAAAGCAAGCACGCATACTTACATGAATGCACGCACACGCACGCAGCCATGTATGTATGCACGCACACGCATACGCGCGTGTACGTACACACACACACACACACACACACACACACACACACACACACACACACACACACACACACACACACACACACACACACACACACACACATACATGAATAAAGAGAAAAGACAAACACAGACTAACGGGGGTGGAGAGGGGGGAGAGGGGGGAGGGGAGAGGGGAGAGGGGAGAGGGAGAGGGGAGAGGGGAAGGGGAGAGGGGAGGAGGGAGAAGGGAGGAAAGGGGGGAGGGGGGAGGGAGGGGAGAAGGGCGTGAGGGGAGGGGGAGGGGAGGGAGAGAGAGGGAAGGAGGGGAGTGGGGCCCGAGGGCGGGTCCCCCTCTACTCTTCTGAAACCAACACCCCTTGCCCCCCCCCCCCCAAACCCACCCCTCCCCCGCCCGGGGGGGGAAAACCAGGGGGCCTCCCCCCCGCCCCCCACCCCTCACCCCAATACAAGCCTGGCAGCACCACCCAAAAAGCAAACCCCAGCCAAGGGGGAGGGAAACAAACAACCCACGGCCCACCCCCTGCGGGGCCCCCCCGCCCCCAACCCCCCCCCCAAACCAAAGCCCCTCCCCTCCCACCCGGGCCCCCCTCGCCCCCCGTTTTTTAGTAGGTTTTTTTCACCCCCCCCTCGGGTTCGTGGTTCCCCCCAAATCTCCCCCTCAACTTATTTTCCTTTCCCAGTGCCGACCGCACCACCTCCAACCCCTTCACCGGGCCCACGGGGCAAGGGAAAAAGGGGAGGAGGGGGAAGGGAGGGGGCCCGGGCCCCACAGACCGCGACCCAAGGGGGACGGGGGAGGAGCAGCGGGAAGCGGAAACCAACCGGGGCCCGCGGCAAAGGGGAGGGCAAAGGAACCCCATTTGGCCGCGCTCAGCGCTCCGCCGGGCCTTCGCCGAGGAGTCTCAGCGAGGCCGCCCAGGTCTCCGACCGACTCGAGGACTCGCCGGAGAAGCCTGGCTTGAGCACCGAGGGGCCCCGGCCTCCGACGGGCGCTCTCACTCGCGCCCCCTCTCGAGGCACTCCAAGAGGGCAGAGGCGGACTTTTGTTATAGTATTATTTTCTTTCTCGTTGTGTTTCGTTATTCACTCTTATTCTCTTCTCTTTATGTTGATTTCTAAAAACAAAATCGAGTCTTGTTCCTCTTCCTCTGTTTAATCTCTCTCTCTCATCTTATTCTCTTCATAAAAAGTTAAAAGTCACGAAACACTGAAAAATGCTAATGTCCTCTTCGCTTCCTTCCCTTTATTCATTTGCTTTCAAATTTCATTACGTGCTCTAGGTGAAAGGAGGATAACATATAATGGACAAGAATAAAATTTCTGCTAACACGCTTAATAATGATTGTCACTCCACTCTGCTTGCAGCTTTACCAAACGTTTGTACTTTTTTCCGTTTTGTGAACTGCATATCGAATGACCGAACACTATGAAAGTAACAATGATAATGCCAGATAAAATTCCTACCAATACCAGGCTACGAAAAATGGAGAAATGGCGCCTTTAAATATCACAAACCAGTTAGGAAGCCGAAGGGTGAGGCAATAGAGCCGCAGAGAAGAGCCCCAGCCCGGCGACCCGGATGTTTGGCCAGGGAGCGGCGGCCGCACGGGCGCCCGCCAGCGCAGCCAAACAGCCTCGGGCGCCGCGACAATATTATGGAAAAGCCGATTGACCTTCAGCAAAACACTCCTCCAACCCCTTGCAATGGTGCCCATAAGTCTCTCTGCTATTGTAGCCTCAGAGTTCCCTTCCAGCTGCCCTCAAAGTGCTCGTACGACCGTGCACTCAAAGTTCCCTTTCAGCCGTACCCTTGAATCGGTTCCCATCTTTTGTCATTCTGTTCCACTACTAGTTTTTGGTAGATCCCGAAGTTACTCTCAGTTTCTCTAAACAGTCAAACACTAATGCATCTTAAAGTCACTAAGCCTGTCACCTTCCCAAATCGATCCCCTTTTCAAGCTTCTTTCCCAACCCGCCGCCAGTCCTCTGCTCCTGTCCTCTCTCTTGTTGCTTTTCCATATCATTTTCTACTAGTCTTTTCCCTTCCAAGATCATT
>NC_061854.1:21576884-21581884 GCF_019202785.1 Penaeus chinensis
TGAAGGCAAGAAGATAGGAGAGTGAGAGGAGGATGGCGAAGCGGAGAAAATAATGGAGGGGAAGGAAGGAAGGAAGAAGAAAGGGGGAGGGAGGGGAGAAGAAGAAGAAGAAGAAGCAAAAGAAGTGGGAAATGAGTAAGAGGAGGGAGGGAGAGATATAAAAATACCAGAATGACGATGACCGAGAGAGCGCCCGCGTAAACAGACGATGAAGGAGACGACAGTGATGTGGATCACAACCCTTCCGGTTCATGGCACCGCCCGAGTGAGTCATGCTCGCCGCTAATTTTCTTCGTTGTTTGCCAAGCTCATGGCGGGTCGCACTCACACAAGGAGAGGGAAGAGGGAGGGAGGGGGGGAGAGGAAAGAGAGAGAGAAGGGGAGGGAAGAAGGGAAAAGAGAGAGGAAGGACGAAGGGAGAAAGAGAGACGATGAAAAAAGGGAATAAGGTAATGTGAAAAGGGAGGAGGAGGGAAAGAGCGAGGTCGGCTGCGAGAGTATTGGAGCAAGAAAAGGAAATGGAACTTAATGGCAGGAAAGAGAGAGAAAGCGAAAGATGTATAGAAAAAAAGAAGGAAAGATATGGGGGATGAGCAAAGAAAAATACTAAGTGGAAAATATCAGAAAATAAAGAAGAAAGGAACACAAACATGAAAAGAAGATATAAAGACAAAAGCATGAGGCAGAGGCTTAAACGGAGGGACGGAGATCCGGTAAAAGCGCCCCGCAATCCCTCTCGCATGCTACCTCACGCCCGCACGCCCGCACGCGAGACCCTTCCGCCATTGCAAAATCTAGAATTGCCTAATGTGAAGGGAATGGAGGACCGGGGATGGCGGGGGAGAAGGGAAGGTCACATGGAATCGATCAAAAATGATGTAATCATCACCATGGCCATGGCTGCTGCTCCTCTAGACCGACCCTCCCTCTCTCCCTCCCTATCATCCCTACCCAACCAAGCAACCCCTCCACCCGCCCCCCCCCCCCCCCCCTCCCTCCCTCCTTCCATCCACCCTCCCCTCCTCCCCGCGACGCGTAACCATGCACTCATTAAAAGGCGGTCATTTCATCAAGACCTTCGTGGTGAAGCGAGAACAACCAACCCCGTTAGCATCGGAGGATGAACACTGCATCGCCTCCGCTCCCGCCGCCGTCGCCGTCGCCGCCGTCGCCGCCCTGACGCCTCGGAGGCCTCACAGCAACAGGCGGCAGCGGGGCAAGGGAGAGGGGCGGGGAGATGGGTGGAAGAGAGGGGAAGGAGAGGGGAGAAATACAGAGGAAAGAGAGAGGAGAAAGGGAAAGGAGAGAGGAGAGGGAGAGAGAGAGAGAGAGAGAGAGAAGGGGGGGAGGAGGGATGAGAAGGAGGTGAAAGAAGAAAAAGAATATAAACAAGTAAGGAAACAAATAAATAAAATATAGCAACCAAAATAATAAGCAAGGAGCGAAGGACACGTCATAAAACGGCCTTTCAGACACCAGAACAACGAAACCAACGCCCAGAAATGGCCAAAGTAAAAACCATGAGGTGAAACGGCCGTGAAAGGACCAGTCATGATCCGGACATGAAAGCGACGAAGCCCCACAACAAAATGGGCGGCGAGATGACCTGGGCGGGCGGGTGGGCGGACGGGCGAAGCCAGAGGCCAGATGAAAACGAGAAATGGATTCGCTCAGCGCCACGTCGTTACTCCGATGCGCAGAAATGGGGAAAAGAGGGACAGTGAAGGAAGGGGGGAAGGGAAAGGGGAAGGTGAAGAAGGGAGGGAGGAGGAGGGAGGGGGAGGGAGGGGGAGGGAGGGGGAGGGAGGGGGAGGGAGGGGGAGGGAGGGGAAGGGAGGGAGGGAGGAGAGAGAGAGAGAGAGAGAGAGAGAGAGAGAGAGAGAGAGAGAGAGAGAGAGAGAGAGAGAGAGAGAGAGAGAGAGAGAGAGAGAGAGAGAGAGAGAAAGAGAGAGGGGGGGGGGGAGGATAGAGTGAAGAAAGTGAGTGTGCGTGTGCGTGTGTGAGAGAGATCGTATGAGTGTTGCAAACGAAACAAAGACAAAGCTAAGGCAAAACGAAAGAAAAAGGAGATAAACAAAACAAACCCAATAAAGGAGAGAAACAAAAGTGTAAAGGAAGAAATCCTAGAGGTGAGAGCACGGAATCCGGTCGTGTTTAATCAAAGCCTCACGTCTGGCGAGAAATGCGAGAAAAGGCAAGCTCAGGATACGGTGATACAGCCGTAAGTCGCGCTGAAATCCACACCGACGTCACAAGGCACCAGCGTAACCTGACTCTTCCAAGCAGACAGTGCAAAAAAAAGAAAGGAAGGAAGGGAGTGAAAAAATGATGGAAACTAAAAAGCCATCTTCCAAAAATATATTTCAAAAAGGATGATTTACGTCACTGTCCTTTTTTTAACATCTCTCTACATTGCCACCCTCCTTCTTCCCACCATTACTTGTTCTCTCTATATATTCCTCTACTCTACCTATTAACTCTTATGCTTATTCTTCCAATTCGTACTCCCTGTCCTACACTTCTTTGCTCTCTGTTTATTCCTTTCGCCTTAACTATCACTCGCTAATCCCTCCCCCGTCTCCTCTAGCCACTTTTCCAAAATTATCTTAGACGACGATGTATGGAAAAGAAAGAAAAAAAATCGAATGGGCATCGTCGTCGGTTTCCCCCTTCGCCATTTGCTTCCTCCCTTCCTTCCCCCAACCCTCCCCCTCCCTCTTACCACCAATTCCCCTCCCTCCCATCCCCACATCCCCTCTTCACTCCCTCTTCCCCAGACTCCCTCCCTTTCCCCGACATCTTGTCCCCAATATCAAGTCACGGGAGAAGACAGGAAATAACAGAAAATACGTCTCTACGAGGGAGGAGGAGGGAAAGGAGACGAAAGTTACTCTCGTCACACAATCACCTTTCAACATTTCAATAGTGACCTGCAATGAGGCACTTCAAGACAGGACAGTTGAGAAGAAGACCGCCGCTTATGTAATGCCCACTGCAAGTTCTTTTATCATCAGGTCTGAGGAGGAGGAGAAGGAGGAGGAGGAGGAGAAGGGGGAGGAGGAGGAAGAGGAGGAGGAGAAGGAATAAGAAGTGGAGGAGGAATAATAATAATAAGAGGAGGAATAATAATAATAAAAGGAGGAAGATGAAGAAGAAGAGGAGGAGGAGGAGGAGGAGGAGGAGGAGGAGGAGGAGGAGGAGGAGAGGAGGAGGAGGAGGAGAGAGGAGGAGGAGGAGGAGGAGGAGGAGGAGGAGGAGGAGGAGGAGGAGGAGGAGGAGGAGGAGGAGGAGGAGGAGGAGGAGGAGGAGAGGAGGAGGCGGAGGAAGAAGAGGAGGAGGAGGAGGAGGAGGAGGAGGAGGAGGAGGAGGAAGAAGAAGAGGAGGAAAAGGAGGAGGAGGAGGAGGAGGAGGAGGAGGAGGAGGAGGAGGAGGAAGAAGAGGAGGAGAAGGAGGAGGAAGAAGAGGAGGAGAAGGAGGAGGAAGAAGAGGAGGAGAAGGAGGAAGAAGAAGAAGAGGAGAAGGAGGAAGAAGAAAAAGAGGAGGAGGAGGAGGAGGAGGAGGAGGCGGAGGAGGAGGAGGAGGAGGAAGAGGAGGAGGAAGAAGAGGAGGAGGAGGAGGAGCAGGAGGAGAAGGAGGAGGAGGAATAGCAGGAGAAGGAGGAGGAAGAAGAGGAGGCGGATGCAGAAGAATAAGAGGAGGAGGAGGAGGAGGAGGAGGAGGAGGAGGAGGAGGAGGAGGAGGAGGAGGAGGAAGAAGAAGATGAGGAGGAAGAAGAAGAGGAAGAAGAAGAGGAGGAGGAAGAAGAAGAGGAGGAAGAAGAAGAGGAAGAAGAGGAGGAAGAAGAAGAGGAGGAGGAAGAAGAGGAGGAGCAGGAGGAGGAGGAGGAGGAGGAGGAGGAGGAGGAGGAAGAAGAAGAGGAGGAGGAAGAAGAGGAGGAAGAGGAAGAGGAAGAGGAAGAAAAGGAGGAGGAGGAGGAGGAAGAAAAGGAGGAGGAGGAGGAAGAAAAGGAGGAGGAGGAGGAGGAGGAGGAGGAGGAGGAGGAGGAGGAGGAAGAAGAGGAGGAGGAGGAAGAAGAGGAGGAGGCGGAGGAAGAAGAGGAGGAGGAGGAGGAGGAGGAGGAGGAGGAGGAGGAGGAGGAGGAGGAGGAGGAGGAGGAGGAGGAGGAGGAGGAGGAGGAAAAGGAGGAGGAGGAGGAGGAGGAGGAGGAGGAGGAGGAGGAGGAGGAGGAGGAGGAGGAGGAGGAGGAGGAGGAGGAGGAAGGAGGAGGAAAAGGAAGAATAAGAAGAAGAAGAAGCAGAAGAAGAAGAAGCAGAAGAAGAAGAAGAAGAAGAAGAAGAAGCAGAAGAAGAAGAAGAAGCAAAGGAGGAGGAGGAGGAGGAGGAGGAGGAGGAGGAGGAGAAGAAGAAGAAGAAGAAGAAGAAGCAAAGGAGAAGAAGAAGAAGAAGATGATGATGATGATGATTAGATGACGGATATGAAAGGTCGAAGAAGAAAGTATAAACAGACTAGTGGTAACGAAAAATTTAAATGCCTTAATTTTTCCCTGATCACATTATCATATATATTTTTTCCACTTCTGCGCTTCATTTAGTGGTTGGCCTCCTCCAAGTTGCCACTTCAAGCTCGCACAAGTGAGTCCAGGATATTCAAGAGGGACTTTGCAGACTCGAGAATAAAAGAAAAGGGAAATATCTTGGCCCATTCGGTAGCTAACACCTACCCTTTTCCCCCTCTCGTGTCTCTTTCCCTAATCTTTATCTTTATCTTTATCTTTATCTTTCTCTTTCTCTTCCTCTCTTTCTCTCTCTTGCTATGCCATTGATCTCTAGTCTCGCTCTTCCTTTCTCCTCCCGATGAGCAACACAAGCCCATCTGCACGAGTTAAAGGGGCGATTTTTTTTGTCTAAATAAGGGTATGCGTTTCTCCCCGCGGCCTTGACTACATCTGCATAGGTTTTCCGTTTCGACGCACAGCAGACCGCGAAAAGCGATGGCGAAGA
>NC_061854.1:21599384-21601884 GCF_019202785.1 Penaeus chinensis
TCTAGTGCTTTCCTGTGTTTAACTTAAAGGACTTCTTAAGTCGCCCACAAAGTCATCTCTAAGTCAACAAAGTCCCCCGCTTAATTGCCTCTCTAATGACAAACAGCCGCCCCTCGACCCCTCAGGCCTCGCGGGAGTGTGGGCGCGCGCGGGCGGCGACCTGACCACTTGGGTTCCTTCGAAGGCCACTTTGGGCGCACGAGCAGTCACGAGACACCCAACAACGACACGGAGTGTGAGGCGCTTTCGATTGTTTAATTTGCATGCACCCCCCCCCCCTTTCTCTCTTTCTCTCCCCCTCTATCCCTCCTTCCCTCCTACTCCCTCCTCCATAACACAGACGAGAACATCTCATCTCATGTACTGAGCACCTATAATCCTATACGAAACGGCAAAACACCGTCGCACTCCTTCAGAACCTAATATTGCTCATCATGGCGACGACGGAAAGTCAGTGTTACCCGCTCAAGCAACAGAATACGTCCATTTTTTTTTTTTTTTTTTTTTTTTTTTTTGGGGGGGGGGGAATAACGGACAAGAAAAATGTAAGAATAACAACTCGAAGAACCACTAACTAATTACTTCTCAATCAACTAAACTTCTACCTTAGTCTTCGTAATTGAAGTCCCGATTGACATTTTTTAATCCTTCAGACCACTTAACTAGACATAAAAATTATATCACCAAATTACTAGACCTGAGCGAGCAAGACTCTTATAAGAGTTCCATTAAGTTCTATTATCATTCTAATTGGCAATTTGACTAATGGCCACAAGGCTAATTAGGCGACAAAAAGATGGTCCGCCTACATCCCCCCCCCCCCCCACCCCGCCACAAACACCGCGGCAGAAGAATGCACTTATACAATAAGGGGGAGAAAGAGAGCCAGAAGAAGGGAGGAGGAGGAGGAGGAGGAGGAGGAGGAGGAGGAGGAGGAGGAGGAGGAGGAGGAGGAGGAGGAGGAGGAGGAGGAGGAGGAGGAGGAGGAGGAGGAGGAGGAGGAGGAAATGAAGGAATGTGGGGAACAAGGGAGGGGATGATGGAAAATGTTGGAGGAGGAGGTGGTATAAAGAAGGAAGGAAGGGAGAAAGACCAGAGAATGGTGGAAAGGAAGGGAGTATTCCTACCAATACTCCCTTTTACTGGGCCGTCAGTACGTCTTGCCCTTTCTACTCTTCTCCATTCTTCTTCTTCTTCTTCTTCTTCTTCTTCTTCTTCTTCTTCTTCTTCTTCTTCTTCTTCTTCTTCTTCTTCTTCTTCTTCTTCTTCTTCTTCTTCTTCTTCTTCTTCTTCTTCTTCTTCTTCGCCTCTGCCTCCTCCTCTTCCTCCTCGTCTCTCTACGCACCCTTCCTCCGCCCTGCCCTTGACTTACACGAACCATCAAAGAATTATAAATGTCAACTCACGGCAAACCTCCGACGCAACCGGTTATGCTAACACGTACCTGCAACAGAGAAGAGGCCATTATTACAATGTAAACAGCCCACACTAGCAATAATCATAATAATTATGGTTATAACACTAGTCGTAGTAGTGTTAGTTGTTATAGTAAAAGTTATGATGATGAAGGTGAAGGTGAAGGTGAAGGTGAAGGTGAAGGTGAAGGTGAAGGTGAAGGTGAAGGTGAAGGTGATGATGATGATGATGATGATGATGATGATGATGATGATGATGATGATGATGATGATGATGATGATGATGATGATGATGATGATGATGATGATGATGATGATGATGATGATGATAAATCATGATGATGATAAATCATGACGATGATGATAAATCATGACCACAGACACGAACAACAAAAGCCGCGCCACCTGCGGCGCCAGCAACGGAGCCAACAACGGAGCCAGCAAAGGCGCCGAGAGTGCCAGCACAAGGGCGGCCGCGAGGGCATCTCGGCTCGAGAGGCGCGGGCTACAGGTCGCTCCGTGGACCAGCTGCGTGCCTGTTTTTGCGCGAGTGTGCTCGCTGTTATCGTTTATTTACTGATATCTCTTGCCTGTAGCAATTATCATCGTTGGCATATAATTTTATTACCATTTTATACGTTGTAATTATCAGTATGGGTAATTATTACACACTAATATTACCATTATCATTTCGGATTAACTGTCACTGTTGTTGTTATAACCATCATTATCATTACTTTAGCATCATTATTATCATTGTTATTATTATCATTGTTATTGCCAAGGTCATGATCATCCTTCTTGGAAAAGCCACCATCATAGTCTTAGTTCCCTATTTTTCTTTCTACGAAATCGCTTTTCTCTCGAGAGCTTTGTCTCTCATTTGCTCTCCTCGTTTACTTTCCGCCTTTCGCATATTTTTTTCTCCCTTAACTTATCACCCGATCGATCTGTTCCTGAGGAGGAGGATG
The DNA here is from genome assembly GCF_019202785.1 of Penaeus chinensis. Lineage (NCBI taxonomy): Eukaryota > Metazoa > Arthropoda > Malacostraca > Decapoda > Penaeidae > Penaeus > Penaeus chinensis. The sequence goes on from NC_061854.1 coordinate 21,601,771, forward strand.
ATGATGAGGAGGAGGAGGAGGAGGAGGAGGAGGAGGAGGAGGAGGAGGAGGAGGAGGAGGAGGAGGAGGAGGAGAAGGAGGAGGAGGAGGAGAAGGAGGAGGAGGAGGAGAAGG
>NC_061854.1:21611884-21624384 GCF_019202785.1 Penaeus chinensis
CAGAATGTTCCCAGATTCTCTAATATCAGTAAAGTGGTATGTAGATATATTTTGAATCTATGTCGAGCAACATTAGACCTTGATGGTGAAAATAGCTTTTAACCTTTCTGTCAGGGCAGTTTTTATAATGCATTTTGCATTAACGACCACATTCTGCCTCTTTAAATATACAGTAAAGACCTAAGTACAAAACATTTCATTTCTTTTGTTGCGCATTCATAGAATAAAAGATGCTGCATAATGATCAATCAAATTCCTTTTTCATATATAAACAAACAAGTGCAAACTCTCTCTAGAGAAGCAGCTGAGAAGAAATGCCAAATAAAAGATGCAAATGTCAGCTAAAACCAGAAAGAGTAAATATTTAATTTGTCACAGATAGCAGGCACATTAAGAAATTACAGTAAAGTATCTGAACAGAAAAATCAATATTTTAAATGTATACAAGTGATGTGCTAATACACTCCACTACTCAAAATGTAACCTTAATGAATACAATATTGATTTTACTCAGTTTTCTGATGAAAATGTCACATCTTGCATGACCTTTCCTTCTCAAAACATGGGACCACATTGCTAGTTACACCTGACCTTTTATTTACTAAGAAATGCAGTTGGATAGAAGTAAAGTAGGAGGTACAAAGGTTGGTAGGTTATGCTGAAAAGGTGTTCAGAATCCAAATCATGTACAGAGTAGCTATTTTGTCTTAAGGTCTCCATGTGGCTATGACAAAATTTCTAAATGAGTAGTAGTGTCACAGTGCTTAATTCATGATAGTGCATAAAATGAAGTATATGTTTGTAAAGATATGCTTCAAATTTAAACAATGATTAATGATGACTGATAACTACTGATGATGATGATGATGATAATTGATATTGATGATGATCACTGATGCTGATGATGATCACTGATACTGATGATGCTAATGACTGATACTGATAACAATGACTGATAATGATGCTGATGACAATGACAATGACAGTAAGGGCTGATGCTGCTGCTGCTGATTATGATAATGATGATGATTGTCAGTCAAGAATGTTACAACTACAATGCAGAGCACATGACATTCTATAACCCTGCATCAACTGGTTTTGAAGGAACGGTAATGAGTACAGTATCTCTACAAGGTAAGCACTTTGGCATTCTCTTACTTTTCATTTTTACTTCCTATGTTTTGAAAGTGAAAATAAAATGCTATGTCAGTTACAGAATGACACAGTCTCATATCATTCTCTTTTCCCACATTAATAATATTTACCTTCACATTATCCACATGCTCCTAATTAAGTATCCCATCCTATTTATGTTTAGTCCTCTATCCATCATAAAGATATATGACTTATGAATACATCTTTCTTCCACAGCCAGTAAAAAGCTTCTTAGATATGTACAACTCCCTATTTGGTTTCATGAGAAAACTCATCATTTGTATCTAGCTCTAAAGATCCCCAGAATTAAGAGTTTCATAGCCATTGCAAATTACTGGAATAAAATTATCACTAATACTAGTTCTCATATATAATTTTGCTTTCTAAAATTGAAACAAATAGGTGGACTATATCTGCTCTACTTTTTATTCTCATGAACATTCTTAGGATCCCGGTATCTGTCTCCCAACCATGTTTGTTCTCTTTCTCACTCTCAATCTTGTCTTCATTCTTTCTTTGTTTTTGTTTTTAATACAAAACATGAATATTTTTGAACAGCTGATAAAAGCTTCTAAAAGCTTATTAATTTTTTTGCAACAGTTGATAACAAAATTACCTACACAACTACATCAAGAACAAAATTTTTACCACATTTCTATCCACAACATCCATGGCATCAAAAGCACAAAAAGCAGCACAGCTAATGGTAACAGATCTTTCCCCTACAATGCAACAGCTTCTTCTTCAAAAGCATCTGTGAAAACAAAGCCCCCAAAACAAGAAAACAACTTGTACTCACCTCTAGATGGGGGATGATTCATCAGAATGGCCAAAGGACATTCATCGTCATCAAGGATATATTCCTTCTGTGGGGATGTGGCTCCTCCATATCCTTCGTCACCTCCAACTACATTCTGAGAGGGAAAAGGGAAACTTTGTGAAACTTTGCTGGACTGGTCTAATTCAATCTATTCAATTCAAACTAGTCAAAAGGCTATTAATCATTACAATCACACATAGTTCATACTTCATCAGTCAACACATACTAAACTGATACTTATTTTAATTTCAAAAACTTGAGCAATTTAGCTCCCATATAAGGGTCTATAATATAGTCTACCAAGTTAGTGACCTCAAGATACATCAAAATATCTTGTTATATTTTCTATTACCATTCATCTCTTATTAATGAAATATAGAGAAACGGTATAGAATAATCTGCAGATCTATTGTGATTTCCTGTGTTGGAATTCTCAACCAAATTTTTTTTACCCTATACGTCATAGAACAATCACCCCCATATTATGAGGAATTAAACAATTATCCTCTAGACTGTTTTTAAACTTTCATTGCTTTATGTAAGCAAAGTAATAACATTTGCTGTTCATATTATGAAGTCAAAACTCATATCCCTGAAATGTACAGATATGAAGATTAGAATTTCCATAAACCTATTGTTTCTGTTGATCATATGACATCATAATGATTCCTAAAACTAGAGTTGTGGGAAGGGAGGACCACCACTGACAAAGCCTATTCACAGATTTAGAGCTGACACAGTTTCCACATTGTGGCATTTGACAGAAGAAAAGTAATTTTTTTCTTTCCATGAGTTCTAGTCTGAAGGTTAGAACAATCAAATAGGACCCAACTGTAAATAACAACTGAACTAGCTTCATACAAACATAACAGTTTCTTAATAGTATCATTATGATCAAGACATTAATCCATTGCCTCCATGTGACATTACATTCATGTTATAGTATTACTATTCTTTCCTCTTGGGGATGTGAATATCCTGTCATGCCAATATACTTTAAAAAATTCAAACTTGTTTATTCCATGTGTGAACACCATGCAGGTGTGGAAGCAAAGAGGAATGGAGAGAGGAAAAAGTAGCCATCACTGATGTGTCACATACCATTTCATAGCATGCCCAGTGGCATTGCCTGAGGGAAGAAGGAACATATATGAAAGCCCCAGGTGACGCATGCTTTCACAAATCTCATTGAACTAAACTGAACCCATAAATCATTTGTCTGCAATCCTTGATGTTACGACTCACTAGGTCAAGCTCTCACACCACCTCTGCTGCTGCCTAATAGTAAGTTATTTTCAGATCATCATCTCTTTGTTTGCACAAAAAATATGCTTCTATATCTAATATCTGCATAGCTTTAACATGATTTTCAGGTCCTAATATTTTCAAGTACCCTTCAAGTGAGGACACTGATGTCCCACTGCAGTCTATCAGTAAGTGGCAGTCAGATCACTATTTTGTATCTACACAAAACGTATGCCAGTAAGCTTGTATATGCATGATTTTTTTTATATATTTCATTATCATTTTCTCTTTTTCCTTTTCTTTTTTATCAGGTGCATCTGAAGTAAGGATCCAGCTGAGGTCAGAGTACCCTTGGCAGGGTCCAACTTCTTGCCAGATGATGGTGCTAGCAAAGGAGGATTCCACTCAACAGCAGCTCTGATGATTTGGCTTTTGTGTCCCTAGAGGACAGTATGTTTGATTGGGATGCGCCACTTTCAGAGGTTTCAGCATGGAAGTCGGATCAGAATGATCCTGGCACCTAAAATTTACATGTCTATACATGTTTTTTTAAGAATAAAGATTGAAAATGTCAATAAATGTCCATCTTTCTATGTACTTAAAAACACTGTATTTTCCATTTACAGTAAAAAAAAAGGACATAATAAGCAAAAATCATTCAGAATATAAAATCTCTAGCACACCAAATGAGATATCAAATAGAGACCAGAGAATATTAAAAAATAATCAAAAGACAGATACATGAAAATGGTCCCCGGCATCATAATACTAAATTAATCAGATTTGTTAGTTGTGCAGCTGGTGCTTAACATGGCCCTAGAGCAAAGACCAGGAAACTGTAGATTCTACATGAAGGACAGATCGGGTGTACCCAAAATTTAGAGACAATGGGTGAATAAGTCTAAAAAGTTTCCCTTATACAAAATTCTAATTGATTCTTGCTAATTTCATACTGCAATTCTAAATTTGCTCTCAAAGCAGGCATACGAAAAATATATTTTACTGCTGCTTGTGAAACTAAGCCTCACTGAATAAGTAAACCACTAGACCACTAGACAATGTCTAAAAAATAGAGGATCATTCTTTTCCTCTCACTCACTCTACCATACTAATAAAGTTATAGAGCAATAGTTTCTAATCTGGGGGCACCCCCCTAGGAGGCATAAGTAATTTCTAAGTGGGGCACAAGCCCTTCGGAAAAAACAGTAATTTCTCTAATTATATTTGTTATGCTTTTAATGAGAGCTTGGTCATATAAGAAGTTTAATTATAATGTGACTAATCCATACTCAATTATGAAAAGACTAAGAACATATCAATAGTTTTCTTTAAAATTGGGTGGTAATTTCATTTACAGATGCATGGGGCGTAGAAGGAAGAATAAATTCCTAGAGGAGGCATAGTAGTAAAAATGTTAAGAGCCACTGCACAAAAAACTACTTTCACTGATATACACCCAAAATTAACTTCCCCTAGGAATTTCAACTCTGTCCTGCTGTGCTAAGTGCAACATATGGTCTTGGCAATTGTAATTTCAGTCAAATTGTAATTTCAAAACTTGCCGGACCAAGTACTTTAACAAATACTGCATAACCCTGCTGAAACGAGCTAAGAGTATGAATAGGAAAAATATCCAAAAAAATGTGTGAATAGTTTAGACCTTAACATAAATCCTTTTGTGCTAAATTAGTAACAAAAGGTGAAATGAAATTGAAATTATATAAGCAAATAATTTCCTGTAAATGTTTACATATATATATATCATCATCATAAGGGGGTATACGCATGGCTGCAGTTTGCTGCGCCCAACCTTTGCCTCCACCTCCTGGGGTCCCTCTGAGCAAGCCTCCATGCAGCATTCCTTCCCACTCCCAGCACATCTTGGCAGTTCTGATCGACTTGCTTCAGTCAAGAGTTCCGTGGCCTTCCCCTTGGTTTTCTCCAGCCTGGGTCAACCCTCTCGGAGATGACTCTATGAGGCGGATTTTCCTCAGGAAAACGAGCCACATGCCCATATAGCTGAAGTTGGCGCTCTCGTATCAGACTGGTAATAGGTCTTGAATCAGTCGCATGGAGTATCCTCTGATTGGACACATGGTCCCTCCAGGTATACCCCATGATTCTGCGAAGACACTTAGTACCAAAGGAGTCAAGACGGGCCTTCAGAGCACTGTTCAGTGTCCAGGTCTGACACCCATAGAGTAAGACCGGGATCACCAGTGCTCTGGAGAGCCTTATCTTAGTTGTCCTAGTCAAATACTGACAGCGCCAAATACTCCTATTGAGTGAGTCCATAACGCCGTAGGCCACTACACTACCAAGATAGGTGAAGCTATCCAAGACCTCAATGTTCTCGCCACAGGCATACACAGACTGAACATCGACATCCAAAAAGTACCCAAATTCCTGAACCTTGGTCTTGGTCCAGTTGACTGCGAGTCCCAATGGCTTCGCCTCCTCATGCAGCGCCTCGAGAGCTACTTCCAGGACCTCGAATGTCTCTGCTAGAATCACTGCACCATCGGCAAAGTCAAGGTCTGTGACCTTGAAATTACCAATTGATGCCCCACAGGAACTACGGTTCACGGCACGGCCAAATATCCAGTCCATACAGGTATTGAAAAGGGTTGGGGCCAGGACACATCCCTGTCTCACCCCAGCAGACACCGGGAAAAAGGCAGAGATGCCCTCCCCACACTTGACAGCACTCTCGGTATCTGTATACAGGCCAGACAGCAAACCAATAATCCCAGGGGGGATCCCACGGAGACCCATTAAGGTCCAGAGACTCTCCCGGTGCACTGAGTAGAAAGCTTTCTCGAGATCAACATAAGCTGCAAGCATACCTTGTTGAAACTCAAGTCGGTGTTCCACAAGGACACGAAGTGCTAAGATGCAGTCTATAGTTGACCTCTTGGGTGTAAAACCAGACTGCTCAGGTCTCTGTACTCGTAATAGGTGGTCGTGCACTCGTGCCAAAAGCAGATGAGCGAGGACCTTGCCTGGTACGCTGAGCAATGTAATACCTCTGTAGTTGCCACAGTCCTTTTGGTCCCCTTTCCCTTTCCAGATAGGGATGACCAAGCCCCTTTTCCAGTCAGGAGGAATGGTACCAGTCTCCCAAACGGCAGACAGGACTGCAAACCACAGATCATGGCTTCTCCACCCGCCTTCAACAACTCCGCAGCAATCCCACAGACACCAGCACCCTTTCCGCTCTTCAGCCTAGAGACCGCCCTTCTCACCTCTTCGATGGAAGGTGGTTCCTCACTGATTGGTGGATCAGCCACTAGTGGCTGTGTGCCAGCCAACGGGAGTTGTGAAGACGGGGGATCGACCCTATACAGTTGCTCAAAGTACTCAGCCCAATGGGCCCTATACTCACCCGGCTCCAACACAATGCGACCATCCTCTGACCTCACCGAGCCCAACTGAGAGTTGAACTTTGACCAGAGTTCCCTCAGGGCTCGGAAAGCAGGTCGAAGGTCATTTGGGCAAAACGACCTTCCAACTCTTCCACAATGCCCCTAACGTAGCTCTCTTGGTCTATTCTCAAAGAGGCCCTAGCAGAGCGAGACAGTTCCCTGTGCAAGACATGGTTCCCATCCAGTCTGGCAGCACGACTCATCTCTATAGTGTTCAGTGTCTCGTCCGAGACTACACGCCTCCTTCACCGAGGTCGAACCCCAAGGCACTCCTCGGCAGCTGACAGAGTTTCCTGCTTCAAGGTATCCCACAGTTCAGCAGGGTCCTGTAGAGTGCCAAGCACTTCAACCCAATTTGAGACTGCCACTGCATACTCCTGAGCCACCTCCTCACTCTTGAGCCTCTCGAGATGGAACACCTGCTGGTGAGATCTCGGGATGCGTCTAGATCTGAGGCAGAGCCTTAGTGTTGCAACAAGTCTGTGGTCGGTAGCAAAGAACTCAGCACTCCTAAAAACTCTACAGTTCTGAAGGATCCTCCAGCGAGTATCCACAAGAATATGGTCGATTTCTTTAGCTACAATGCCAGTATTGGAGTAACAAGACCAGCGGTGTAGATCTTGTCTCTGGTACCATGAGCCCGCAATCCTCAGCCTCCTAGATCTTGCGAAGTCTAAGAGGTATGAGCTATTGGTGTTCCTAGTACCAGAGCCATAGGGACTGATGCATAGCTCATATCCTTCCCTGTCAGTTCCAGTGACTGCATTGAAGTCCCCCAAGACCATGAGGGTGGCCCTCCGGGGACATTGACCCACTATAGAGTCAAGTTTGGTGTAGAACATATCTTTCTCTTCAAGCCCACTTCCCTCAGTAGGAGCGTAAACTGCCACTAGAGATATGAAGCCCAAAGTGTGCTTCGTTCTCACAAGCAGAATGCGCTTGTCAACAGGGGTAACCTTCTTCACTGAGGAACGGAAGCGGTCAGATACAGCCACCGCAACTCCCCGAAGGCCCGCACCATTGCTAAGCCAGCCCAGTAGTAGGTATAACCTCCACTACTGGTCTCACCACTACCAGGCCGTCGCACCTCAGAGAGAGCAGCAATCGCAATCCTGAGCCTCCCCAGCTTCCCCAACAACAAAGGCAGTCGATCATCCTCTGAGAAACTGAGGATGTTCCAGGCCGCTACACGGCACGCTCGCCGCAGATTGATCCCATTTGTGGGCCTCCGGCCAGGCGACGCCTCGGCACAACCAGACATGCCTCCCAAGGAGGAAGAGTGGGGGCCGGGGTGCCATTCCCCCCACCACGTAACCTCAGGGTGCAGGATTCCCTGGGAGGGCTTTGCCCTGCACCCGTCATACCAGGCTCGACGTCCCAATCAGGTAAGCCCCAGGTCAGGATGCCGAGCCAGGGATCAGGAACCCCCGTCCGCAAATCGGGGTCGGAGTCACCTATATATATATATATGTGCACCTATTTTCCTTACTAAAGCTATAAGAACATGGATCTTCTACTTACTAGTGATGGCATGCTACAGCCAATCTGCTAGTTTGCCCAAAATGATTGGAAAATTCATCATAAATGCAATAAATCTGCAATTCCTAGCTTATGGCCTAATACCATCAATGCTTAGCACCCTCTTATGACACATACAGCCCCCTCTGAAACATCCTGGATTTGCTAATGCCTGATATTTGATATTTCCAATTATTGGTTTCCATTTGGTAATATTATTTTTTTGCCCTTTAGCTAACCAACATTAAACAAACCCAAAAGAGGAAAATATAAATGATTACTATATTACTTTGCCTTTTACTTCTATTCAATATTGTGAATTTAAATTATAGAAAACATAAATTGGAAATATTTATGCATAAAACTAATCTTTCAAAATCAATCATCATCACTGGCATTTTGAATTTCTTAAATTAAATTTTTGTATGTCCACTGGTGCAAGACCAACAAACACAAGCATAGACAATCACACACATACATTTACAATTACAGATGTATGAATAAAGTGATAAGAGACTGGAATTTGCACTATATGTAATCAGCTTGAGTGTATGAATGAGTGTTGTTCATGTGTCCATCATGAGATGCATCACGTGAACAACAGGGATTGACCAGCCATGCCAGGTCAGCAACCCTTCAGGGGCACCGGGCATCATCATGCCTTGGGGTGCTGTCTGTTACTAGCTGCGAGTGTGAATGGTATTTCCTTTACTTTTTTTTAAATACCCAGCACCAGAGGACTTAATTCATAATTCTATAATATAATGACAAGAAAATAATCATCTCTATCTCGTACACAAATAATAATAATACCAATTCATATGCAACACGCTATTCATCAACAAATACCTGTATGAGACAGTAGTTATTGGGGTCTTCCTTATACAGCCCATATTTGTCGAGCATCTCCCGAACAACACTAAGAGCATTGTCACGGACAGAAAGAAGCAGTGTCTTGTAAGGCACATCAGGACGTAGAGATTCACCATAAATCTGAAGAAATAGTAATTGGTTAAATGATATCTTTGGTCTGAAATTGAACATGCAGAGGCCTACCAAAAAACAATACTTACTTAGTACATAGTTCATAAAGTATAATGACCTAATTAAATTAGTAAGTAATAATTCTCTGGAAATAAATTCCTTTTTCATCACACGCTGTTCTATTCACTTACAAAAAATACTTTTGCATTATAATAGTCAATCTGGAACAAACTTTTATGAAACATAATGTAAATACATCAGTATAGCTTATATATGTATATATTTAATGATCAAAATGCTAATCTATAAGAAAACTTTTGCTAGTGCTAAGCTTCAAGCTATAACCTAACATGAATTTGGTGCTTATATCTTCACTTTGCAAAGAACTTATACTTTTGCTCAATAGCAATGAAATTACAAGAAAAGTTGAATTTACCCTCAGCAATCTTGGTTACTGCTGGAATGCTAGTATGTTAACAACCCCAAAAAATACTACAACTGACATGAAACATGAAGCTGTCCCAATCTCAAATTTATCATTTCAAAACTCTGATCTCGTAAAGTCTGATTGATAACTGCTTTTGTGCTCCAAAAGTAACTACAAAAGGATTGGAAAGTACTAACTGTTCACAAAAGGGTATTTTTTCTTTTCTTTCCCTTTACATCTTATGTGTATTCAATTGTTTATAAGAAATTCCTGAACTCAAAAACCTTTTTCCTTACAAACTTAAAAAGAGGCTTACTAAAATTTCTTGACATGCATATGTCTCCAGGTCTCCATATCTACCTACAACTATACAACTAATTGCAACCTGTAAAATTAACCCAATGCTGCTGGGAAAATGTAGTGTTCACTATGGTATTGTTTTATGAAACATCTCTACACATAGATGGCAGGTATTCAGCTACTAAGGAGTCAAACTCACTTGATTTCACCTTTCCCTGAGTTTATGGGCAACATGTTTTCTTACTAATGCTATCAAATACTGCTCCTATCATTATTATTATCATCATAGAAATCGTAATTAATATAATGTTATTAGTGTTAGTATTAGCAATATAAGATAGAAAAAATATTTCTGAAAATCTAAGAATAAGGTAAACAAGAGATATAGATAGCATTAGCAATTGGCTCATTGGTAACTAAGTTATTGTGGAGCCTTCTACTGTCTGTGTAAAGACTAATAAATTAAGCTCACAGTAGGCATGAAATGTACATGCATGTATCCCCAGTGCCACTGGGTTAACTAAGATATACCACTTAAACTCTTCCCATAATTAAAAATTATAATATCCTATTATGTGATTCCTAATTAATCATTAAGTAACACTGCTACCCTACACTTGGATTTGTTAGTTTTTCAAAAGGTTTATGATCAGTTGCTTGTTTAATTAGTTTTCTTTTTACGTGTAAAGCACCATCTGACTCACAATATCACTGTCCTAAATTTTGGAGTGATCATTTTGTTACAAAGTAAATATGTATACACATAAAAACGTATCTCTTGTATTTTCTTTCTTACTCTATACCTCTTTACCCTCTTTCCTGTTCTGCCTTTAGTAACGTCTGACTTCCTTAATATTAAAAGCTGTTTCATATTTAGGGAAGGCCTTCACTCTTTATATTAGACTTGACTCTCCTTTCCATTCATTCATGAAATATACAAGTTGTGATCATAAAAGACTGAAAAATCCAATGTCAAAGTGACATTGGACAAGCTGACATCTTCTTTCAAATTACACATGGGGTTTTATGAATAATGTCTGTAGATCTTACAGCTGAATCTGATATTATTTGCTACTTTTACTGAGAAACTTGTAAATCTATTTTTTTTTTTTGTGTGAAAGATAAGGTATTTGCACAAAAAAGTGCAAAATATGTTTTTCCTTAGTCTGCAAGCATGTGCTGTGTTTCAAAAGTAATAAAAGCAACATATCTAAATCCTTCATAGACAACTAAACAAATTCTTTCAACCAAGACTCCACACTGTTCTTCATTGTAAACAAGGAATTTATCAACAGGACTAACACTCCTATCACCAAACCCATTCAGGAATAACACTTTGAAATCATGGCTGCAAGAAACTCACCTTCAGAGTGCCACCTGTGTCTGGCCCACCATCTTTACTTCGAAACTGTTGCAGCTTCTTCTCTAACTTCTGTGCTCGTCGTCGTCTCATAACTGCCTCAGGATTGCTTATGCTGCGTGTGAAGCTTGTCTCCGGTAATTCTGCAATTGAGTCCTTTAGAAGAATGTGCTTCAACCAGACAGTCAAAGGTTTTCTCTCTCTTCTTGTAATAATAACACTCATATATAAATAAAACTAAGATGTTATTAATATCCTCCACCTAAGATTTACTTTCAACCACCGATAGTAATGACAGACTTTAATCTTTTATTACTTCTTCGATTGGGAAAGAAGCACAGAGAATTCATATCCAAAGATACCATAACTTTATATGAATGTTGAACTCTAAATTATTATTTTTTCTTCCTTTAATGAAATGCACATAAATAATTATTTATGGCAATAACTATTTTCATATATTTCATTATTTATCATATAATACATCTTATATATACAATATACATACATATATATACATATTTATACACATATATTTACATATATATACATATACATATGTATGTATATACATATATATACATATATATGTACTCATATATTTGTATACATATGTATGTATATACATATATATACATATATATGTATACATATATATACATATATATGTATGCATATATTCATATACATATGTATATAAACATATATACACAAATATATGTATAAATATATATATACAAATATATATATTATATATTATATATATATATGAATATGTATGTAAATATACATATGCATGTGTAATAAATAAATATATATATATATATATATATATATATATATATGTATATGTATATGTATATGTATATGTATATGTATATGTATATGTATGTATATGTATATGTATATGTATATGTATATGTATATGTGTATATGTGTATATGTGTATATGTATATATGTATATGTATATGTATATTTGTATATATACACATATATACATATGTGTATACATACATATATGTATATATACATACATATTTATATATATGTATATGTTATATATGTATATACATGATATATGTATCTATGTACATGTATGTATATGTACATATATATATATATATATATATATATATATATATGTATGTATATATTATATATGCATATATATGATATATGTATATATGTACATATATGTCTATATGTATATAATATGAATATATATATATATATATATATATATATATATGTATATACATATTACT
>NC_061854.1:21634384-21644384 GCF_019202785.1 Penaeus chinensis
ACCTCCATTCTCGTGGATTTCGTAGAGCGCGTACTCGGGGATGGAGAGCATCCTCATGTCCGGCCGGAACTTCTCGACCAGCGTCTCGATCACGTAGCGGCAGTTGGCGTTGCTGGACACGCGGATGCACTTGGTGGCCACCTTCTGGCCGGAGTCCTGGAAGTAGAACCGCATCACGCCGTGGAACTCCAACTCCTGCGGGGAAAGGGAAACAAAGATACATTAAAATTAAGATCAAACACTCAAATAGTATACAAAAACAGGTTTTACTTCTAAAGCTGTGATACAATAACAAACCTCCTGTAAAATAACAGCAGCTGCAACAATCATGAACACAAGTTACTTTACGACTACACGACCCGTTCACATCCCGAAAGTTTCGCAATCAAACTAAAAACAGCACCAAAAACACAAGTCCTTGAGCATCCTAACCACCGCTAAGTCCTTCGCACATTCCCAAGCCATTACAAAAATGACGACAGTGAACTCAAAAGAAAAAAGCCTTCAGCCGAGGCACATCAAGCCGCATTGAGTCACCGCAGCGGCTGGCGTAACAGCGGACTCATAACTGTCAACAAAACCCTTGGCCGCACCTGAAGGGCGTAAGTTCAAGCGCAGTCGAATGAGGATTGGTGAAACGCGGACGAAATGTGCTGTTTATCCTCCGGCTCATGAAACACTCAAGCACTTTCTGTAAGAGTGAAGACATGATGACAGTGAATCCACTTAAGCACAAAAATGCATTGATGTGGTTGATACTTTATACTGTGTGAAGGACAGCCTGGCGGGGAGAAGAGAGCTAAGCTGGAGTTGGAATTGGGAAGGAAAAGAAAGGAGTAGGGAGGGAGAGAGGGAGAGAGAGGGAAGGAAGGTAGGGAAGAGAGAGGGAGAGAGAGGGAAGGAAGGTAGGGAATAGAGAGGGAGAGAGAGGGAAGGAAGGGAATAGAGAGGGAGAGAGAAGGAAGGAAGGTAGGGAATAGAGAGGGAGAGAGAGGGAAGGAAGGTAGGGAATAGAGAGGGAGAGAGAGGGAAGGAAGGTAGGGAATAGAGAGGGAGAGAGAGGGAAGGAAAGGAATAGAGAGGGAGAGAGAGGGAAGGAAGGTAGGGAATAGAGAGGGAGAGAGAGGGGAAGGAAGGTAAGGGAATAGAGAGGGAGAGAGAGGGAAGGAAGGTAGGGAATAGAGAGGGAGAGAGAGGGAAGGAAGGTAGGGAATAGAGAGGGAGAGAGAGGGAAGGAAGGTAGGGAATAGAGAGGGAGAGAGAGGGAAGGAAGGTAGGGAATAGAGAGGGAGAGAGAGGGAAGGAAGGTAGGGAATAGAGAGGGAGAGAGAGGGAAGGAAGGTAGGGAATAGAGAGGGAGAGAGAGGGAAGGAAGGTAGGGAATAGAGAGGGAGAGAGAGGGAAGGAAGGTAGGGAATAGAGAGGGAGAGAGAGGGAAGGAAGGTAGGGAATAGAGAGGGAGAGAGAGGGAAGGAAGGTAGGGAATAGAGAGGGAGAGAGAGGGAAGGAAGGTAGGGAATAGAGAGGGAGAGAGAGGGAAGGAAGGTAGGGAATAGAGAGGGAGAGAGAGGGAAGGAAGGTAGGGAATAGAGAGGGAGAGAGAGGGAAGGAAGGTAGGGAATAGAGAGGGAGAGAGAGGGAAGGAAGGTAGGGAATAGAGAGGGAGAGAGAGGGAAGGAAGGTAGGGAATGGAGAGGGAGAGAGAGGGAAGGAAGGTAGGGAATAGAGAGAGAGAGAGAGAGAGGGAAGGAAGGTAGGGAATAGAGAGGGAGAGAGAGGGAAGGAAGGTAGGGAATAGAGAGGGAGAGAGAGGGAAGGAAGGGAGGGAATAGAGAGGGAGAGAGAGGGAAGGAAGGTAGGGAATAGAGAGGGAGAGAGAGGGAAAGAAGGCAGGGAAGAGAGAGGGAGCGAGGGAAGGAAGGTAGGGAAGAAAAGGGAGAGAGACGGAAGGAAGGTAGGGAAGAGAGAGGGAGAGAAGGAAGGAAGATAGGGAATAGAGAGGGAGAGAAGGAAGGAAGATAGGGAATAGAGAGGGAGAGAGGGGGAAGGAAGGTAAGGAACAGAGAGGGAGATAGGGAAGGAAGGTAGGGAAAAGTGAGTGAGAGAGGGAAGGAAGATAGGGAATAGAGAGAGGGAAGGGAGGGAAGGAAGGAAAGGAATATAGACGGAGAGGGAATAATTATGGATGGACTGATGGAGGGAAGAATAGATGAATGAATATATGGATGGATGGATGGATGGATGCCAACTGTTTATAGATAAACAGTTGGATGATTGGAGAAAGGAAGAGAGGAAGAAGGTGAGGGGAGAGGAGACGAAAGGAAATGAGGGGGAGAGAAGAGAGAGGAAACTGAACAAAGAGGAAAAGAGAGAGATGGGTGCTGAGGCAGCCGAGGGAATGACAGATTAGGAGAGATACGGGGAAAACGTTACTGTGGAAGCCATAAAACTCCAACCTGTACTCGCATAACCCCCACCTCATCCCACCCAAAGCCCCCACCGTAGAGAGGAGAAGGGAGGGATAGATGACCTCAGAAAGAGAAAAAAAAATGTCTGCCCCCGGAGCCGCGGTCTAGGTGGCTCGACCCGAGGAAGCCAGGCTTGATTCCCTTTTGTGTCTCTAAAATAAGTCTCGCACCCTGTCATAAACACAAACATATACGCATACTATAAATGTATGTGCATTCCCATACACACCCTAACATACATGCATAAATAAACGCACACCCACTTAAACGAACATGTATACATACATGGATACGCGCACACACATTTACACATACAAAGATACATGCGTCCCTTGGACCAAAGCCTTCTTTATCCCCCCACCCCCCGCTTGGAAGCACGGGAGTACAGACAGAGTACATAAAACCCTACACGAGCAGCCGACGCGCACCTGAATCCGCGTCCCCCAGAGCGAGGCGCAAGTTCCCCGCGAGGGTTCATTAGGCGAGGGGATGCCGCGGCAGGTGAGACTGCGGGGGGAGGGGCAGATCGCTGCAGATAACAAGCTGATGATGCGGTTAGAAGCCCCGCCTTCTCCACCCCACCAGCCCCATCCTCCTCCGTCTCTCCCGCCCTCGTCCCACCTGCCAGGGTGAACTTAGGAACTGCAAATAGCTGGTATGCCGAAAAGGGTAAGTCTGTGGCTACCACGCTCGGTCATGCAATGTCAAAGCCTGTATGCATTAGAACAGACATGAGAATCTGCACTTTATCAGATTTTTGTATTTTACTGGTACTGGAATCAAAATCTGGAGAGTTCTTTACTCAAAACCGCGTTTTCGCGTAATTATCCATGTGTATTTATAATAAATTTCTGCCCATGAGGAATTCTCACCTGTCTAAGACACTATCGTACAGTATTTATATTTACAGGATATATTTAGATGTTTTTAGAAGCCACACATTTTTACAATGCATTGTACTCATGTGCGCACCTTACTGAATGAATGCTTCTTTCCCTCGCCATTTGAGTGTGTTGTATTTTGCGTAAACCCAAGCACATGTGCATTCGAGCGTTCATGTTTATGATATATGTCAGGGAAGATATACAACTGAGGAGGTTGGTTGGTAAACAACATAAGTCACCCTCTCCCCCTCTGCCTCAATGACTGTCTTCATTCCCACTTTATTTTAAAAATTACGATTCTCAATGCTCCTTCCATCTAGATGAAGATATTAGCCGTTGTCAAAAGTTACACTGTGTTCTTTGATCTAACCCCCCACCACACATACTCGTTCACTCAGTTACTAATTTTTGCCACACATACACAAATTATAAACATACAGGGTTCTCTCTCTCTCTCTCTCTCTCTCTCTCTCTCTCTCTCTCTCTCTCTCTCTCTCTCTCTCTCTCTCTCTCTCTCTCTCTCTCTCTCTCTCTCTCTCTCTCATATATATATATATATATATATATATATATATATATATATATATATATATATAATGTGCGTGTGCGTGTGCGTGTGTGTGCGTGTCCGTCCCTTGTATGTGTATTTGCAGCCACATCCCATACGACACTAATAGAGTGAATGATGACTGTGGGCGGGTTTAACACTTCCCCCTTCTTGGGTTACAGACAGACGCGGACACACAGAGAACAGCGGAACACGACACCCCACATTCGCCCACGCCCACGCCCACACGATCGACAAGTAAGACTTAACCACTCACAGTTCAGAAAAGAAATGAGAGAGAATGAAATGCAACTCGAGCTGGCCGTTATGCCGCTCCGTTGGCATCCCCGTTAGCAGAATCATCATTGCAATTTTCACGTACAGCTTCACCTTGCGCCACCGAGCATCACCATTCCTGAACCCCCTTCTCCCTTGAATACCCCATGTATACCCATACCGCCCCTTCCCTACCATCAACCCCCCTTCACTTTATTGCTCAATTAGGCCTAATACCCCCCCCCACCCCTAACATTATGCAGACGAGCGCACCCAATAAAGGTCTTTCTATCTGCCAGCTTAATTACACTCGTCTAATCATTAACACATGCTCTTAAAGCCTCATAATGACCGGAGGATTTCAGAGCCAACCATGGAACGCGATGACGTCACTGCCAGCTTCCTAGGACCTCCACCCCGACTGCTCCCCCCCTCCCCTTCCCCTACCACTTCCGCTCCCTTACATGGCAAGGTCAACGTCACTCGCCAGGTACGTGACTCATCGTTCACAAACACGGAGATAATGCCTTTGAAAAAATATTTTTTGAGTCAGTAACAAGAAAGGAATATTTTTTTAAATTCTTAATTGGACAAGCCTATATATGTTCTTTGTTTCTATTTTCACTAGCCTATGTAGAAGGTATAATGTAGTTGAAGACGACCCCCCCCCCCACACACACACATGTGAATACATAGAGAGAATGAGGGGGGGAGAAAGAGAGGGAGAGGGAGAAAGGGAGAGAGGGAGAGAGGGAGAAAGGGAGAGAGAGGGAGAAAGGGAGCGAGAGAAAGGGAGGGAGGGGAGGGAGAGAGAGAGGGAGAGGGGGAGAGAGAGAGAGAGAGAGAGAGAGAGAGAGAGAGAGAGAGAGAGAGAGAGAGAGAGAGAGAGAGAGAGAGAGAGAGAGAGAGAGAGAGAGAGAGAGAGAGAGAGAGAGAGAGAGAGAGAGGGGGAGAGAGAGCGTGTGTGTGTGGGGGGGGGGGGGTGAAGAAAGTTTCTGACTGGCAGAAATCACATCAGGCACCATTACAAATGAGCGAAATGAGAAAAACAAAGGCTGGCGCACACCGAGATACAGTTCCGAGGGAGCCGCCGCCCAAGCGACGAGCGGGAGCGCACAATCGCACAGCCAATTCCCATCTCCTAACATCGTGACTGTGCGTATCCTTGGCCCTCTGACTCCTCCAGGTCGAGATTCCAGGTAGTGCCTTTTGCTTACCTATCCATTACTATTCTCAATACTATATTTTTTTTAAAGCGTTCTTAACAGGTGCAGAGAAGTCTCTCCTTGGCATCAAGAACCATGAGAGCGCCTGTGACAAACAGACAGCAAGACCAGTAGACACCAATCACCGAATCCGATTGGGCTTTCTCAAGAAAAGAGCCCCGCCCCCGCGTAAGACAAAGCTAGTTTCCGAACCATATAATCCCCCCCCCCCCCCCCCCCCCGTGCGGTTCGCCTCCCGCGCGCACGACATATGGCCGTTAGCGAGCCGAACGCACCAATAACTTGCGGGAGACTCAATAAATGCTCTTCTGATCACGCGTGAAACACGATTCTCACGCTCCGTCCCTGCGTGTCTTCGTCATCGATGTCACACCGCTCTCTAAGACACAGCAGCAATTAGGGAAGACGCAGGCGGGAAATGGGGTGTCTGCTATGGAACGTTGCACAGAATAAAAACGGTAGGCCCAACGGCAACTTAGGCCAGAGGCGGATCGAGCAATCGAATGGCTCCGGCCGATTCAGACGCGTCTGCTTCCGTTGAAGGGGATCATTATCTGGGGATTTGGACCGACTCGACTGAGGAGCAGCTACCGTTTTCCGTTACAGGCCCTTGGCGCCCCTTCATTGCTCCAAAACTGCTCTAAAGCACCATGGGTCCCCTGAGTAACATTATAGCGTCTATCAAAATCTTTCCATCCCTTACTACTCTTAACGTCCTAACCTTCGTTAAGAACCTCCAGCCTTTTGCGTAGAAGCCAAACTAACCCTTTTATACAAATATCCTCAAAATCCAAAATCACCCCTTACTGTAAACTACCTTTCAAAACGTAAATTACTCCTTTTCACGCAAGCTTTCGTATGCCATATAATATATATCTTTTACAACCTAAGCCAACCTTTACCACCTACCCACCCCACACCCACCCCATATAAACTCCGCCAATGGCAGACACAACTACAAACCTTCGCTAACTATATCAATCCCGTCCACAATACAACCCATTCATACAATATTCATTCTCATTCTCATTCTCATTCACATTCACATTCACATTCACATTCACATTCACATTCACATTCACATTCACATTCACATTCACATTCTCATTCTCATTCTCATTCACATTCACATTCACATTCTCATTCTCATTCTCATTCTCATTCTCTCTCTCTCTCTCTCTCTCTCTCTCTCTCTCTCTCCCGTCCTTCGCCCGCGCGTTACTTCAACGCCCGCTCGCTCAGTACGAAAGGCAACCCCCACTCAACACGTTGAAATACAGCAAAAAGGAAGTGAAGAATCTTGCAACGATGCTGATAAGATAAGGATTCGACGCAACATTCCCAAATTTGGACACCAAACTCACCCACCCGCTCCACCGTTCTGTCCCTCTCTCGTCATCCACACGGACTCACTCACAGCCGCTCGCGCCTTCAATTAAAAGCCTGGTGGTTTCCCCTCACACTGAGTCCCTATTCTGTAAAGGCTGCCTGTCCTCCCTCCTGCTTCCCTTCCCTCCCCTTAGCGTGGGCGTGGAGCTGGAATTTGTGGGCGTCTCGTCGGAACAGTCTCGCCCCAGTCAGCCTACCTGGCGCCGCTCTGTTATTACGCCCGCCGTGAGGAAGCAAGGGAGGGGAGGCTGCTGAGTACGCGGGCTTGTTCGCCTTCTATTCGCAGCGCCTGGCCAAGGCCAGTCGCCCTTTGGGGCAGGCAAACAAGGGGAAAGGGAGATGAGGGGGGGGGATAAAGAAGAGAGAGAGAGTAAGGAACGAAAGAGCGTGAAAGGGGATGAGGATGAGAGAGAGAGAGAACGGAACAGAGGAGAGAAAGAAAGGAAGAGGGAAGAACGGAGAAGAGGGAGGTTGAGGCGGAGGGCGGGGAAAGAAAAATAATCGTTTTCCAGGAATGCAGTCCTGTTCATGTCTTTTAATGAATTAAAACTGAAATCAAATGCCAGGATAATAAAGAGATCCGGGAAACTAATCTATATGCGTGGCGTCTTTGTGCGATATGACATTTATAAATCTGGCGAAAGCCCTCAACAGATCTGAACAGCTGATACTGCAGGAATGCGAATAGGTATCTGTTGCCTATTGCATATCAGTCGACCTTCGCATTATCAAAGTGCATAAATAATGACATAAGAGTGAAATGCTGCTAGATTATGACAGTATTACGAAGCGGAATGGTAAGTATTCGAGCTTTGATTTCACTTTCTGCATCTTCCGTGAATTTAAAAAATAATCTAGGAAAATTTCAGTTTTTCGTTTTAAAAAAATCCAAAAACTGGACAACCATAATCACGTTAAGCTGATTATGGTGCAACCTTTTATTAATTTTACTATAAGGAACGTGGATCCTAAGGTTTCATATATCTACAATTGCAGTTACTCTTGCTTTAGAGTAATGGACAGCTCTCCAGTTTCTCTTCACATTAATAACATTTTAAGTCCTGTGTCCACGCTCCTTGCTGGTATTTCCTACGCCAGAAAACCTTGAAAATCATATCGAATTAGCAACGTAAGAAGAGATAATAAGTGCTGCCACCTTGACTTCCGCCCTTGTCTCGCCGCGTGAGTCACGCCCTCCCCCCCTCCCCCTCATATGCCCTCCCTCCACCCTCATCTCCTCTACCATTCCCTTCCACTACCCCTTCCCCTCCTTCATCCCTTCCTCTCCATCACCGCTACTACTACTACTAATCATCATCATCATCATCATCATCATCATCATCATCATCATCATCATCATCATCATCATCCTCATCCTCATCCTCATCCTCATCCTCATCCTCATCCTCATCCTCATCCTCATCCTCATCCTCCTCATCCTCATCCTCCTCATCCTCATCCTCCTCCTAATCCTCCTCCTCATCCTCCTCATCCTCCTCCTCCTCCTCATCCTCCTCCTCCTCCTCCTCCTCCTCATCATCATCCT
Organism: Penaeus chinensis; assembly: GCF_019202785.1. Classification (NCBI taxonomy): domain Eukaryota; kingdom Metazoa; phylum Arthropoda; class Malacostraca; order Decapoda; family Penaeidae; genus Penaeus; species Penaeus chinensis. The sequence continues at coordinate 21,642,721 of NC_061854.1, forward strand.
CATCCTCATCATCCTCATCCTCATCCTCATCATCCTCATCCTCATCCTCCTCTCCCCCCCCCCCCTTTCCTTCCCCACCTTCCAATCTATACTTTACCTGCCGCGACACTCGGTCAACTGACCACACAAACAGGCTCGAGATTTCTCCTCGTGAAAATCGACAGCATGGAAGAAATTCGTAAAATGGAGCAGACTGGAAGAATACGAAGGCTACCGTATATGCTCTACATATGATCTCGCTTCTTTTCCTACCAACAGGCTGATAATAATAAAAATAATAACAAAAAACAAACTAAAACAACAATAATAATAATAATAATAACTATAAGTATAATAATAATCATAACTAGTAACAATAACAATAACAACAACAATAATAATGACAATAATAACAATAAATACTGAATAACAAGAATAGGAATAACAAAATAAAAAACAATTATAAAAAACAAAAATGCTAATAATGCTATGAACATTATTAACAAAAACAACAGCAGTACGTCTCGAGTCTCCCTTGCTCTCTATTTCACATCGAAATCTCGTCCAGCTGATTCCCACAGTCAATCACGCCACGTTACAACAAGTTCATTACTAACAGTCGCATAATAACAGCAAGTTAGTGAGTATAATAACAACTGACATCAAATAATTATTATATAATAGTAATAATAACCAAATAGTACGAACAAAAATAACAGCAAAAAATAATAATCCACCTGTAACCGCATACAGGAGGCGGGGAATACTCTCACTACAACTTTCCACACCTGCACAGTACTTAATAATGATCAAACCAAAACCGCGTTTCTTAATAACAATAAACCAAACTAAAATCAAACAACAGTAATGTTAAAACCACCCAACTGTCACCCTGTAATCTAGGAAGAATGACTCAAACATGACTCAGAAAAAAATAGCGAAAAGGAAGGAAGGAAGTCGAGAGTCGTTGGAGCATTCTCCCTTTCCGGAGCTGAGTCATCCATCGCCCCCGCCCCTCACCCCTCTCCCCCAGCAGTCCTCCATCACCCTCCATTCATTCTCCATCCCATTATCCGGCTAACGAAAGGTGGAATCACGCGAGGAAGACAAAAAACGGAGAAGAAATCTGTCGACCAGGCCACCAGGTCGCCGGGATTGGACACTCGGCGGACACACGCTCGCGGATGGCGGCCGGGCAGTCACGTCCACTTTATGGCGCGCTGTAAACCCATGCCGATGATGTAGTTGATGGCAGTGGTGATGGCAGTGAGGGTTATGGTGTCGCTTGTGAGGTGGGAAGCGAGGTTCGTCCTTCGCGTAGGCGCCTTCTGTCCGCCATCTGTCACGTCGCAATCATTCCCACAGGTAGGCAGGGATGTGGTGTCGAACCGCGTTTCCGGGAAGGCGATAAGAAACTACAGTTGGAATACGAAAAGGAAATAGTAATCACGATAAAATAATGATTTCAAAGAACTTAGAAAATGGATAAAATGAACGGTTTCCCGCTAGGCAACGAACACGAGGCCGCATAACACAGAGGCTTAGGAGGTCGGCCCTGATTGTCGCCGTGTGTCATGAAGGCGTCGTCTCGCTCGCGCAATGCAGCATAGTAAATAGGACCACAAATGTCACTATTTACATAGCAAGGTGATTACATGTATGAGTATTATTTCCTGTAATTACTT
>NC_061854.1:21656884-21659384 GCF_019202785.1 Penaeus chinensis
AGAAATCTCGGCGTCGCAGCAACCGCGCCTGATGCAAGGACGCTTAACCCTTCGCCTCCAACGTGTGGATTAGGAGAGGAAACGGGGGAGGGGAGGGGGGGGGAGATGGGAGGGGGGGGGGGGGAGATGGGAGGGAAGGGGAGGAGAGGGGAAGGGAAAGATAGGGGAGAGGAGGGGAGAGGAGGGGAGAAGAGGGGAGGGGTGGGAACGGGAGGGGAAGACAAGGCAAGGCATGGCAAGGGTAAGGAGGGAGGGAGGGAGGGGGGAGGAGAGGGGAGGGGATGGAGAGATAGATAGATAGATAGATAGATAGATAGATAGATAGATAGATAGATAGATAGATAGATAGATAGATAGATAGATAGATAGATAGATAGATAGATAGATAGATAGATAGATAGATAGATAGATAGATAGATAGATAGATAGATAGATAGATAGATAGATAGATAGATAGATAGATAGATAGATAGATAGATAGATAGATAGATAGATAGATAGATAGATAGATAGACAGATAGGAGATAGAGATAGAGATAGAGATAGAGATAGAGATAGAGATAGAGATAGAGATAGAGATAGAGATAGAGATAGAGATAGAGATAGAGATAGAGATAGAGATAGAGATAGAGATAGAGATAGAGATAGAGATAGAGATAGAGATAGAGATAGAGATAGAGATAGAGATAGAGATAGAGATAGAGATAGAGATAGAGATAGAGATAGAGATAGAGATAGAGATAGAGATAGAGATAGAGATAGAGATAGAGATAGAGATAGAGATAGAGATAGAGATAGAGATAGAGATAGAGATAGAGATAGAGATAGAGATAGAGATAGAGATAGAGATAGAGATAGAGATAGAGATAGAGATAGAGATAGAGATAGAGATAGAGATAGAGATAGAGATAGAGATAGAGATAGAGATAGAGATAGAGATAGAGATAGAGATAGAGATAGAGATAGAGATAGAGATAGAGATAGAGATAGAGATAGAGATAGAGATAGAGATAGAGATAGAGATAGAGATAGAGATAGAGATAGAGATAGAGATAGAGATAGAGATAGAGATAGAGATAGAGATAGAGATAGAGATAGAGATAGAGATAGAGATAGAGATAGAGATAGAGATAGAGATAGAGATAGAGATAGAGATAGAGATAGAGATAGAGATAGAGATAGAGATAGAGATAGAGATAGAGATAGAGATAGAGATAGAGATAGAGATAGAGATAGAGATAGAGATAGAGATAGAGATAGAGATAGAGATAGAGATAGAGATAGAGATAGAGATAGAGATAGAGATAGAGATAGAGATAGAGATAGAGATAGAGATAGAGATAGAGATAGAGATAGAGATAGAGATAGAGATAGAGATAGAGATAGAGATAGAGATAGAGATAGAGATAGAGATAGAGATAGAGATAGAGATAGAGATAGAGATAGAGATAGAGATAGAGATAGAGATAGAGATAGAGATAGAGATAGAGATAGAGATAGAGATAGAGATAGAGATAGAGATAGAGATAGAGATAGAGATAGAGATAGAGATAGAGATAGAGATAGAGATAGAGATAGAGATAGAGATAGAGATAGAGATAGAGATAGAGATAGAGATAGAGATAGAGATAGAGATAGAGATAGAGATAGAGATAGAGATAGAGATAGAGATAGAGATAGAGATAGAGATAGAGATAGAGATAGAGATAGAGATAGAGATAGAGATAGAGATAGAGATAGAGATAGAGATAGAGAGAGAGAGAGGAGAGAGGGAGAGGGAGAGGGAGAGGGAGAGGGAGAGGGAGAGGGAGAGGGAGAGGGAGAGGGAGAGAGAGAGGGAGAGGAAGAGGGAGAGAGGGAGAGAGAGGGGGGGAGGACTGACGCCAGGTAAGGATGAGGGGGGGGGGACTGGAGGACCCATTTACACAGAACACGACGGCTTCCCATTCAGTAACACACGCAGGGCGAGGAGGGGGGCAGGAGGAGGGGAGAAGAGAAGAAGATGGGGGGGTAAAGAAGGGGGAGATGATGGGAGATGAGATACTAAGGGGAGGATGGGAGAGCGGATGGGTGTGTGTAGGGTGAGGTGAGGCGGAGTGGGGGGGGGGGGGGGCAGCCTCGAAACACGGTTGCGTCATCGTCACTCAAGCGGCGCTAAGATCCTCACTCGCCTCCAGTTCCATCTTTCTTTCCAGTTCTTTTTTTCTCTCTCTCTCTTTTTCACTGGTTTTCCTTTTGCCTTTCTCTTAGTTCGGATCACTACTTGCTGCTCGTCTAGGCATTTCTCTCTTTTCTCTCCTTCTCCTTTATCTACTTTTCCGGCACTTCCCTCAGTTATTTCCGGTGCGCTTGCTGACCAGTTCCCAAGAGGGGAGGGGGCGGGGGAGGGAGGGAGAGATGGGGGGAGAGAGAGGAGGGAGAGAGAGGAGGGAGAGAGGGGGGAAGAGAGAGGGGAGAGAGAGAAGGGGAAGAGAGAGGGGGGAGAGGGAGAGGGAGAGAG
>NC_061854.1:21666884-21674384 GCF_019202785.1 Penaeus chinensis
GTTGGTATGCCAGTGTCTCATCAATAACAAAGTCTATATAAGTAACACAGGAGAAAACACAACCACAAGATTAATGCTCAGAATGGGGTACTGGCATGGGGGAGGTCTCCTGGCACTCCACCTCAGGTGCTTTGGCCACGCCGGAGCGGGAGGCTGAAGGGCGGGGGCGAAAGACACAGAGGAGTATCAGGCGAAGGAGCGATTAATATTCGTGACGGCGCCTCTATTACCTCCGTCGGCGGCAGGTGGGAGGAGGAGGGTGATGGGCTGAAGGGGAGGGACACGTCGCAAAAATAAAACTTTGTGAGGCGAGCGCGGCGAAGCTTCAACACCGCTTCGATGAGGCACTCGAAACGCGACGCCAGGCTCTTGGCACTGTTATACGCACACTGCGGAGCCGCTGCCGCCGCCGCATCACCGAGGCAACTACGAGGCATCCCACAGGAAACGCAGAGGGTAAGGAACAATGCGCCGTCATCCATCGCGCCATAGGAGCGCCATCCCTCTGGGAAAGACATTGGCTTGGCCTCCCACAGGCACCAGGATACACACCCGGCTAGCTCTTTACATGAGTAATCCTCAAGCGGCTTCCTCCTTCCCGGGATGGGCACACGCCTGCCCCGACGCCACGCAGGCCCGCGAGGACACTCCGCTCACCTTGCCGGCCCTCTCCTTCCTTTAGATGTCGTCTTCTCCTTCCCCTTCAGCTCTTCCTTGTTATTTTCTCGTCTCTCCTCTCTTATCTTTTCACCTTGCCTCCCCTCACGCTCTGTCCCATTCTTCTTGTATCTTAACTTTTTTTCTCTCCCTCTACTCTACCTCCTCCTCCTGCGCCAGCTAGGCTCCCTTCTCGTTCTCTCCCATGGCCTCTGAACTTTATTCACGTCCAGTCGCCCCATCACTACTCTTTGCCTCTATTGCCTCTCCTCCCCCCGTTCTCATACACCTGGCTTACCAAACCGACCTCCCATGATGTGAAATGCGGGGAAAAATGACTCACTGCAGTGCAAACAGCGACGAAATAATCCCGTTAAGGGCTGCGGGAGAGACGGCAGTTGGGGGATTCTAGCAAACCAGCTTGCAATTCCCTAACCCCGAAAGTAGATCGTACCATCTCCTTTTGATGGTCGTCCAAATTTTCCTTTTTTTAAGAGAAAGGGAAGAAGAGGGAGGGAGGGAGGGAGGGAGGGAGGGAGGGAGGGAGGAGGGAGGGAGGGAGAGAGAGAGAGAGAGAGAGAGAGAGAGAGAGAGAGAGAGAGAGAGAGAGAGAGAGAGAGAGAGAGAGGAGAGAGAGAGAGAGCGCGAGAGAGCGATGAGAGCGAGCGAAGAGAGCGAGAGAGAGAGAGAGAGAGAGAGAGATGAGAGATGAGAGAGAGAGAGAGAGAGACGAGAGATGAGAGAGAAGAGGAGAGAGAGAGAGAAGATGAGAAGAGAGAGAGAGAGAGAGGAGAGAGAGAGGGAGGGAGGGAGGGAAGGGAGGGAGAAGAGAGCAGAGAGAGAGAGAGAGAGAGAGAGAGAGAGAGCGAAGAGATGAGAGAGAGAGACGAGGAGAAGAGAGAGTAGAGAGAGAGAGAGGAGAGAGAGAGGGAGGGAGAGAGGGAGGGAGAGGGAGAGGGAGGAGAAGAGGGAGAGGGAGAGGGAGAGGTGAGAGGGAGAGGGAAAGAGAGAGAGAGAGACGAGGAGAGAGAGAGATAGAGAGAGACAGAGGAGTGAGAGAGAGAGAGAGATGAGGAGAGAGAGCGACGAGCGAGCGATGAGAGCGAGAGAGAGAGCGAAGAGATGCGAGAGGAGAGATGAGAGAGAGAGAGAGAGAGAGAGAAGAGAGAGAGAGAGAGAGAGAGAAGAGAGAGAGGACAGAGAGCGAAGAGACGAGAGAGAGAGATGAGAGAGAGAGAGGAGAGAGAGAGAGGGAGAGGAGAGAGAGAGAGAGAGAGAGAGAGAGAGGAGAGAGAGAGAGAGAGGGAGAGGAGAGAGGAGAGCGACGAGAGCGAGAGAGAGAGAGAGAGGAGAGAGAGAGAGAGAGGAGAGAGAGAGAGAGAGAGAGAGAGAGAGAAGAGAGAGAAGAGAGAGAGAGAGAGAGAGAGAGGAGAGAGAGAGAGAGAGAGAGAGAGGAGAGAGAGAGAGAGAAGAGAGAGAGAGAGGAGAGAGAGAGAGAGAGAGAGAGAGAAGAGAGAGAGAGAGAGAGAGAGAGATGAGAGAGAAGAGAGAGAGAGAGAGAGATGAGAGAAGAAGAGAGAGAGAGGAGAGAGAGAGAGAGAGAGAGAGAGAGAGAGAGAGAGAGCAGAGAGAAGAGCGAGAGAGAGCGAGAGAGAGCGAGAGAGAGCGAGAGAGAGAGAGAGAGAGCGAGAGAGAGAGAGAGAGAGCGAGAGAGAGAGAGAGAGAGAGAGAGAGAGAGAAGCCAAACCAAAGCGGGGACGAGAGCGCAGCAACTCGCTTAACCTCGCCTGGGCGGCCCTTCCCCAGCGGCAGCCCGACTCCCCAGAACCCAATTAGTTATAATCACAAGAAAAAAATGAACACAAGAGACAATTTCCGGCTTCCGTCCGCCCCCGCGTCCGGATTCTTCACCCCAATTTTCCGCGCAGACCCGGAGAGCAGTTCAAAACGTATGCATAACCACTGCAACCGCAATTTCCATGCACATGCGTCGCGACCGTCGCATCAGCGTTATACATATACCTGGCTGTAATCTATGCATCTATCTATCTATCCCTCCATCTATCTATATCTATCTATGTCTCCCTACCTATGTCTATCTATACGTTAATTATATATCTATCTATATATATACACATTCATTTATATATATATATATATATATATATATTTATATCCATTCATACATATATAGATATATATTCATTATATATATAGATATATATTCATTATATATATATAGATATATATTCATTATATATATACATATATTCATTATATATATACATATAAATATTCATTTATACATATATATATCCTCACGCACGCACGCAAGCACACACACACTCACACAGCTAATTATCCGTTTATATGTAAACCATATGACCCTTGCCGTAAGTCAATCATCGTGCGCATGAGTGTGTTCGTGTGCATTGACATGTACGTTTCGTTACCAAAGCCCCCGAATTTCAGCAACCGTCAATCAACTCCCCCTTAACCCCCCCCCCCCCTTCGGCGGACTGGCAACAATCAACAATCGTATCAACATTTCGCAAGAGGCGCACAATGGAGCAATCAAGAGATTCTTGATTTCTTTCACATTTCTCGAAGTCCTTGTGGGACAATTTATCTTTTGTTGTTACCGTCATTTAGAGATGATAAAGTTAATTCAGATAGCCTTCTACGTGCATAACAATGTTACTATCATTTCTAATAGCAATATTTCTACCTAAATCATGAAAAACAACCATTCATAAAAACCCTTCCTAGGTTTGTAACCTTCAAGTCTTAGTTTATTCTCACATTCATTTTGTTTTTTTCAAACAACTGACAATTATCTTCACTAAACTCGTCCTTTTCTTTCCCCGTCAACGTTCCTTAACAAAACCGTCACGCCACGAACTCCCTCGCAAAGGCTAGGGCGGCGACGGCTAAACTCAGACCGTGAGCAGGATTCAAGACAATATAATCAATATAGCCATCGGTGGAATTAAAATAAAAAGACTCTATGTGATTGTTTTCAGTTACAATGATTTATCCTTAATATGGAATGCAGAACGCCCATTGATTCACACCCTCCAGGATCGCACGAAGGACTCGGCCGCATCCAAACTGGCAGCGAGCCGGCGCGAGCAGGCTGAAGCGAGATTTACTGCATTGTAGCTTTCAAACGTGTCCGCACACAGCGAGGGACAATGCGAAACGAGGAGAGGGGAAACTTTACTCGCCTGATCAGCGCGATTCAAGCATTCACTCAGTGGCGACATAAAATATGCTCACTCAGTGTACTTAGTTTAATTCAGAGAGAATGCAGATATGAAACAACCACCTGCCTCCCGCGCCTGCTCGTTGCCTATGTGGGAGAACAGCTCATTACCTCAATAGAAATAGAAGGAAAAGAAGAAGATGAAGAAGATAAAGAAGAAGAAGAAAAACGAAGAACAGAAAAAGGAAAAAGAAAAGGAAGGAGAACAAGAAGAACAACACTGAGGACGAAAGAGGATGGAAACCTATCACAGATAAAATTACGAAAGTCCACCTCTACAGGGGAGAAGGAGCCTCAATGGAATGTTATTATTTCCATCCGCTTTTTTACTTCTTTTCGTCCTTGACGAAAACTAACAATAACTCAGCCTTGGCCTGTGTTACCCAATTGCTTCATATATAGACCATAAATGTTGTGTTTATAGGGTGAATAAGTGCCGGTAACATTGACACTTGCACTTCCACGAAAAATAAAGTTCCCCTCTTCCACCTAATCCATGTCCCAATCTGAAACTATTAATCTAATTACCCTTAAACACCTAACTCACCTAAACAATCTAATATAATTACCCCTTGCACCTAATCCTCCTACTGATCTCTTCATTCCCATACATATCCGCCCCTAATCACCCAATCAAATTTAACATACCTAATACCTCACTCCTCCAACTATTCCAGTGCTAACTCTGTCAAACCCTCTCCTCTGTCCACCTACCGCACTCCCAACTCCCCGCTAATCGAAAGAGATCACCCACTGCCTCATAAAGCAACGCTGACATGCACTCCCCCCCCCCCCACCAAACCTCACCCACCTCCACACCCCCTCCCACGCTCATCTCCACCCCCGTCTCTCCCTCCCCTCCCCCTCCTCCCCAGGGGCGACAGTAAAGCCAACCTCCGAGATTTAATTATACCGCAAGAACACGCCGAACCAACCGCTTGTCACGTCTGCCCTCACCTGCCGCTAATGAAGGAACGAGGAAGGTTCATGCCCCCCTCTCCACACACCACCCCCGAGCGTCATACCTCATACCTTATCCCACTCCGTCTCGAACCTATACCTTATACCTCGTCCCTTTCCCCCCTCCCTCCCGACCCCAATGTCCTCTCTGCCCGCTCCACGTTCATCGTCCCTCTTCCCTTGCCTTCTTGTGTCCTTCGTCCCTCGCACGCAATCCTTTCTCACCACACTTCTCTAGGCTCGGGTCCATCTTCTCTCGCCTCTTTCCCCGCCATCCCTCACTCCACTCCTTCCATCTCCCCCTCCCCCATCCAATGCCCTCGTTCCTCATCTCACTTATACCGGCCCGCTTCACCTCATTTCACCTCCTCCCATTTGTCTATGGCTCTCCCCCATCTGCCATTTCCAGGACTCCTTTCTCCTCTCATCTCCCCCTCTTACACCCCTCATCCATCTTCTCCTCCCTCTCTTCCCTCTCCTCTCTCACCCATTCGCCGCATTCGCACACTCAACTATCAACATCATTACATGTCAATGATAAATCCTCTCATTATCATCGCAAATGGTAATATCAAGTTAAAGAACGGAAAAAAAAAATATTAACGTAAAACTTTAGGCACTTCGTAATCACTCATAATATTATGACATATGAGAAAAATCAGAGAAAAACAGAGGGCGACGCAAGAGCAGACGCAAGAGCAGCGTTTCCGAAGATGAGAAAGGACAGCCGGCCGCCCCGACTCGCGCTTTCGTGCAGACGTCGAGACTCATTATGCATGGGAAACAGCGCCAGGAGACCTTCATGCACAGCTAGCGGCGATCACTTGAACCAGTCATGCACGCCCGAGGAGGCATCAGCGAGCAGCCATGCAGATTCCAAAGCCGCAGAGCTAGGCTTTAAATGTGTCACTAAAGAGTGTTACGGAGGGGGGGGGGATGGGGTAAAGGGGGGAAGGGAGACATTTCGACACACTTTCACTTTTCACTGTTTAACCGCAGACTTACTGCATGGCACACACACGTGTATGTGTGTGTGCGCGTGTCCGTATGCGCGCGCGTGTGGGTGCGTGTGTCCGTGTGCGTGTGTGCGTGTGTGCATGTGTGTGTGTGTGTGTGTGTGTGTGTGTGTGTGTGTGTGTGTGTGTGTGTGTGTGTGTGTGTGTGTGTGTGTGTGTGTGTGTCTTAACTTAGGATCTAGGAATGGTACGTTCCCAGACGCAGTACATTTCCTCCTGTAATCTGCATTGGGTTTTGAAAAGGTATAAATAAACAGCTTCACAAAGCAAGGGAGCAAACAAAAACATTGCGATTAAATCTCCACCAAAATTATATGCAGTTCTCTTGAATATCAAATGAAAAAACACGTAATCTACCTTAACTAAAAAGAAAAAAAATATTAATTCGTTCTATGCTTTTTACATATCTGCCATAATTTCCTACGCATAGAATTGCGTCGGCGTTTGACTCGCGTCTGTGCTAGAAAGAGACAAAGGCAGAGAGGAAGAGGACAACGCAGAAACAGACAGACACACTATAAACACTGGACACGCACACATGGATAACAACCAGGCAACTCGGTCAGAGGGAAGCATACGAAGACTAGAGGCGGAGATAAAAGCCACCAGAGACGGACAAACATCGCCAGACGTCCAGGCATCCAGACAGGTAGGCAGGCGAGCGAGGGAGTCGCAAGGTAGCTCCGTCCAATCTGTCCGGCTCGCTCGCCCCGATCTATAGACGACCGTTAGTTGCGCGCCGGTTACGCTCAACATGGTCGGACGTCAGTCTCATTTTTTTTTTCGTTATCGCCTTTATGGGATAAGCATCCTCCATAAATTGAAAGTGATTAAACAAGGTAACCGGTGTCCCTTCCAAATACAAAAAAAGTGTAAGGCAGGATGTGGCAAAACTTAACCGACGATAAAAAAAAAAAAAAAAAAAAAAAACGCATATGCATTTCTATCCCCCGGTTAATCCCCATGCAGGTTAATAATTCCTGTAATTCTAGCGACGGCGGGCAGGACAAGGCAGGCGCCGCCCTAATCCTCCGCTTACTCCCTCCCTTACCCTACCGTTCCCTTTCCTCCCTCCTCTCCCTCTCCCCCTCCCCCTCCTTCCTTTCTCCCTCTCTCCCCCCCTACCCATCGAGCACGTGTTGCGTAGAGCCGTTGCGAGTTATCCCTGCACAGCTGCTTCTCACACACACATACGCATACGCACACGCACACACCTGCCCTCCACACCCACTGCATCTGGCGAGGTTCCTACCCTCTCGCGTCATTCACACTCCGCCTGCTTGTACTCGTTTGTCTGTTTATATCTGTCTGTCCCTATCTCTTTGTTCCTGCCTGTCTGTCTGTCCCTATCTCTTTGTTCCTGCCTGTCTGTCTGTCCCTATCTCTTTGTTCCTGTCTGTCTGTCCATCTCTCTGTCCATCTCTCTGTCCATCTCTCTGTCCATCTCTCTGTCCATCTCTCTGTCCATCTCTCTGTCCATCTCTCTGTCCATCTCTCTGTCCATCTCTCTGTCCATCTCTCTGTCCATCTCTCTGTCCATCTCTCTGTCCATCTCTCTGTCCATCTCTCTGCCTATCTCTCTGCCTATCTCTCTGTCTATCT
>NC_061854.1:21679384-21684384 GCF_019202785.1 Penaeus chinensis
GTAGTCAATTAACATCAGATTTAACACCATAATTAACTGACTTCATGTCCGCAGTCAAATGAAATAGGTTTTCAGCCGTAAAATGTAAGTATACCGTGCGATTGGACAGACGGACAAAATATAAGTGGTATTATAATAAAAGATTGCAATGATGATGATGATAATAATGATAGAAGCAACAGCGACAATAATAATGAGATGATGATAATGACAGTAGCAACAGCGACAATAATAATGACAGTAGCAACAGCGACAATAATAATGACAATAACAAGAAAATAACAATATTAATAATAATTATCATTATCATTATTATAATAATAAAATAACAATCACAATAACAATATTGAAATGATGATAATAATGAAATAATAACAACAACAATAATAATAATGATAATAACAGCATCAATAGCAAATATCAAACACAACAACAAAAGCAATAAAATAAAAGCCCAAACAACATCTCTCAGACCAGGGCGCTGCGACAAAAGATGCCTGGCGGAAATTAACCAGGGATCACTAATCAGTTTTCCCAGTCGGGGCCGCGAGGGGAATCCCCGCAAGGCCCCGAGGTGCCCCAGCACCAGAAATTTCAAGCCGCGCCCTGTTATACTCATAATGCAATACTTGTCACCTCTCTTCTTTCTCCGTTCTTATCCCCTCCCCCCTTTCTCCATCTTTCTCTCTTTCCTTCCCTCCTTGTTCTTTTTCCTCTCTTCCAGTCACTATCCCCATTATTTTTTAAAAATACTTACCTAAGCAAACTCACGCAAACACACGCAAACACACAAAAACACAAAAACACAGGCACACACACGCAAAAAAAACACAGGCACACACACGCACGCACGCACGCACGCACACACACACACACACACACACACACACGCACACGCACACGCACACGCACACGCACACGCACACGCACACGCACACGCACACGCACACGCACACGCACACGCACACGCACACGCACACGCACACGCACACGCACACGCACACGCACACGCACACACACACACACACACACACACACACACACACACACACACACACACACACACACACGCACACGCACACGCACACGCACATATTTGAGCTTATTCTCCCCCCTCCCCTTCCTGGCAGCGCGCAGCGCCTCCCCGAAGGGAAGCCCGCGAGCCCGGAGGAACGAGCGCCGGCCCCATAATCGGTCCCTCTCGAAGCCCATAAAGCGTCCTGTCAAAACAACCGCGGACTCAAAACACAAAATAATGATCATAAACCCTAGTCACAAGCCTATTACCGGGACCCTGTGCTCCCCCATTCCTCCCCTACCTCCCTCGCCCTCTCTCCTACTCTCTACTTTTACTCAAATCCTTCTTCCCCCACTTTCCTTCCCTCCCTCTCCCTCTTTCCCTCACCCATCCTTCTTCCCCTGTCTTCTTTCCTTCCCTTCCTTCTTTCCCTCTGTCCTTTCCCCCTCACCTAAGCCCTCTCCCCTCTCTCCGAGACGATCGTAAATCACCTCAGAAAAATGCCACACAACCTGACACTCGTGGCACCCCCGTGACCTGCAGTGCCGAGGGGAACATTTCACGGATGATCTCTCTCTCTCTCTCTCTCTCTCTCTCTCTCTCTCTCTCTCTCTCTCTCTCTCTCTCTCTCTCTCTCTCTCTCTCTCTCTCTCTCTCTCTCTCTCTCTCTCCTTTCTCTCTCTCTCTCTCTAATACCTGGCGTAATATAGCCTGGTAGGAATCGAAAGACTGAAGAAGGTAAGAGGAAGGAAGAAGGGGCAGGAAAAGAGGGAGAATGAGGAAAGGGAAATGAGCAGTAAGATGGAGATAGATGACGAAGGAGAAAGAGAGGGAAAGAGAAAACAGGGAATGGGGGCGGAGGAGACGGTGGGTTATAGAGTGGCCTCACAACATTTGAAACATTGCAGGTGTGGAGGTGGGAAGGGGAGGCGAGGGGGAAAGGGGTACTGGTCATATTGCATATCAAGCAACACATGGATTCCGTTCCCTACCAAATTAGGACTTAGGAAGAATGCTTTCAATCTGGACAATAACAAAATTAAACTCTGCCCACGTAGTATAAACAGATAAATCAAAATGAAAAATAAATATATTGATCGCCATAAAAGACATACAAACACAAAAGAAAAAAATGAAAATCCGACCCAGCAAAGGAAAAATGATTTTAAAAAATCCTTAAATATGCATACAAAAGCTAAAACACGTTTACCAGAGGGGAAGCAAAACATGCCAGATCGCAGAGGTCAAGGAGGAGGATGAAGAGGGGGTTAAGCAGCTGCAGTGAGCACGAGGGGAAAATAAGTAACGAGAGGAAAGGAGAAGGGAAAGGGAAATGAACGGAAGGAGGCTAAGAGACTGTGCAAATAAAAGGATTAGGATGCATACCTTTAAAAGGAAAAAATAGTGATAAGGAAAAAAAGAGATAAGGAGGGAGGCGAGGGGATGTAATAAACACATGATGAGGGAGGGCGAGGGAAGAAAAAGGGAAGGGGCCAAGGAGGAGGGGAGGGGAGAGGGGGGGAGGAGGAAGAGGAAGAGGAAGAGGAAGAGGAAGAGGAGGAGGAGGAGAAGGAGGGGAGGGTGGGGGGAAGGAGGAAAGAGAGGAGAGGGAGGAAGAAGAAGAGGAGGAGGAGGAGGAGGAGGAGAAGGAGGAGGAAAGAGAGGAGGAGGAGGAGGAGGAGGAGGAGGAGGAGGAGGAGGAGGAGGAGGAGGAGGAGGAGGAGGAGGAGGAGGAGGAGGAGGTGGTGGTGGAGGAGGTGGTGGAGGAGGAGGAGGAGGAGAAGGAGGAGGAGTAGGAAGAGGAGGAAGGAGGAGGAAGATAAAGAAAGAAAAAGAAAAGGAGGAATGACAAGAGAAATACGAGTAAAGCACTAGCAAACAATAATAGAGTAAATTAACCACTTCTTACTTCCCTCCTCCCTCCTCCCTCCCCTCCCACTTCTATCCTCTCTTTTGCGTCCCTCATTTCCTCTCAACCCTAAGCGGCCCATACCGAGGGGAGACAGAGCAAGAAGGGGTCCTCAAGGGGAGTGTCGAACTGACGCTGAACCACGCCAGGACGCCGCGTTAAAGTCTCTCTCCGGGGTCGTAAATGCCTCGTCGACGCAGCGAGGCACGGCGACCATGCCTGGCGGGGGAGGGGGGGGGGCACAGGGGAAGGGGAAGGGGAAGGCACAGGGGAAGGGGGAGGGGCACAGGGGAAGGGGGAGGGCACAGAGAAAGGGGGAGGGCACAGGGGAAGGGGGGGCACAGGGGAAGGGGGAGGGCACAGGGGAAGGGGAAGGACAAAGGAAAAGGGGAAGGGAAGGGAAAGGGGAAGGGAATGGGCATAGGGAGAAGGAGAAGGGAAAGAAGGAAGGAGAAGGGGCAGGAGAAGAGGAAGGGAGAGAGGGGATGGGCAAAGGGGGTTGGGGATGAAGAAGGGGAAGGAAGAAGGGAAAGAGACAAGAAGCGAGAGGGGTAAAGAGATGGAGGAAGGAGGGAAAGAGTGCGTGCAAGGAGAAAGGAATGAATCTGGATAGGAACACGAAAGAAAGTAAAAGAGGGGATATATGTGGGGAGAAAAGGGGAAAACGAGGTAAAAGAGGAGATAAAAAGAAAAGAAAGTGAGAGTAAGCCATAAAGTAGAAACAGAAAGAGGGAGGGATGGTACAGCGAAAATGAGAATAGTGGAAACAAACATATTTCGACTAAAAAAGGAAATACAATCACGATAGAGAACAAATAAGAAAATGCAAAAGTTCGAGTGACAATAAATAAGAAAACAAACACAAACGAGATTAGAGAAAAACTGACATAGATGAGCATACAAAAAGAAAGAGACAAGACTAAGGCAAGGAAGAACGGCAAGAAATGAGCCTCGGGGAACTGGAGGGAACCAAAAGGCCGTTACGCCTCGCGCCCCTTTCCGCCCCCCCCCCCCCACCCACCGACCCCACCCACCTCTGGCACTAACGACTCTGGTGATGCCCGACCACGAATGCGGTCGCGGTGCCTAGGCCTACGTCCTCTGGCAGCCTGCGTGGGATAATGTTGACCCTCGGCCACTCCTCTGGCACTACACTTGTGGCGCCGAAGTCTGTCTCGCACCATCACTGAGGGCAGCTTCAAGGAACTCATCCCCCTCCCCCTCAACTTACTCGGCCTCTCCCACTACTCTGCCTTACCCAGCCTACCCCATCCCAATATAAAGTCAGAACATCTAGGCCCCTCCGCCTAAGACTAATTATTTCTGCGATGCGCGCATTTCTCCCCGGGGCACTTTTAGGCCTGCTTGTTCTTGCAGTACCTCTTGCAGTATGCCCTCGCTGTTTTACACTCACAAGCTCTTCTAGGCCTCTCTGGCCGTGACGTGACACGTGATATCCATTCCCACTGTGCTTACCTGGAAAAAACAAGAAAAATCACGTTAAAACATTTTGATAATATTAATGACAACATAAACAGCAGTAATACTGATAATCATTCATGATATTTATAATGGCTGATGATAGCAATACCTACAAATTTAGAAACAAATATAATAATCAATAATATTAGACCTAATTATAGCAATAACAGCACCGAGCCCCACCATCATCACCAACAATACCACCAACAAAACCGCCAACAGCGACAATAATAATAATAATAATAATAATAATAATAATAATAATAATGATAATGATAATAATAATGATAATATAAATGATAATAATAATAATAATGATCATGATGATAATGATGGTTCTATCAAAACAGCAATGTATTGGCAATAATAACAACAATAGTAACAATAACGACAATAATAACTGCACTCCCACGAGTAAAAAAATGTGTTTAAATTGTAATGTAAGTCGATGATAAGACGAAAACCTCGATTAGATAATGAATAGAAAATATGTACCATAATGGGTACACAGAGAGAGAGAGAGAGAGAGAGAGAGAGAGAGAGAGAGAGAGAGAGAGAGAGAGAGAGAGAGAGAGAGAGAGAGAGAGAGAG
>NC_061854.1:21686884-21689384 GCF_019202785.1 Penaeus chinensis
AGAGATTGTTCTCTCTATCTGAGACCGTATCTTTTTATTTTCATATCGTTAGTTTCTTTGTTCCTTGTTTCTCTCTGTCCCATTAGCCCCCTATCGAAATAGCCCCCCCCCCCCTACTAATACATTCGCGATCACAGTTCGAGGGCGGAAACAGGTAATTGCAATATTGCCACATGGCGATCACCGGAAACCTACCTTTCTCTCCACGCACGTACGCACAGACATACACATGCCGATGGTATGACGGCCGACATGGCGGCGGCACATGTCCCCGCCCCCCCACCACCATCTATACACGACCCTCCCTCTCACCCTACACGACCCCCCTTCTCACTACCCCCCCCCCCCCCACATCACACCCGATCCGCCGCCGCCCTCAGCTACCGGCAGCCAGCAAAAAAAGCTACGACGAGGGGGGCGTGGCCCGTGGAGTCTTCTAGGGGCTAAGCTAAATGGGAAAGGTTATTCAGAAGCTGGCAACCCTCCGTGACGAAAGGGATCACGGAGATTCATTTACAGACCCAATAAAGTAAAGGAAAAAGAGGGAAAGGTCTGCTATGCCGAACAGAAAATGTGCGATAAAACCGTTCCTCCAAAAACGCGAACATGACAGACGGGAAAGACAGGGAGAGGGAGGAGGAAGAAGAACGAGAGGACGAGGAAGATTAAGTGGAGGAGGAAAAGGGAGAAGGAAAAGGGAGGGACTTAAAAAATGGAGAAGAGAGAGAAAGAAGGAGGGAGAGAAAGAGAAAGACGAGAAAGGGGAGAGAAAGAAAAGGAGGAGGAGGAAAGGGAGGGGGAGATGGAAAAGGAGGAGGTATGAGAGGAGAAGAGAAACGATGAGGGGAAGGAGGGGGAAGAAAGAAGCGGAGAGGAGAAGGTATGAGAAGCGGAGAGAAGAAGGAAAGAGAAGAATAAGGGAGGGGGAGAAGGGAAGAAGAGAAGAGAAAAAGGAGGAGGAGGGGGGGAAGGAAGAGAAGAGGAAAAGGAGGAGGAGGCGGAAGAGGAGATGGAGGAGGAAGAGGAGGAGAAAAATAATTAGAAAAGAATCAGAAGAACAGATGAACAAGATGAACAAGAAAAAAAACACTAATTGACCACGTCAGACATTTCTACATCAGGCTTTCTGTTTGGTCAATTCAAAGCGCTGTGCGAGTCTGTCTGCTTACTTCTTAATTCAGACCACCAACGTGGCATTAATCGAACTGCAATATCTTTACAAGCCTGCATCTGAACCCCCTTTTAGTGCCAGCATTGACCGGCCATTCTCTTACGATTCCCCCAACCGACGCGTGGCAAAAAGGACATCGATTCCCCTCTCCTTGCAGCGTAACCCCCGCCGCCCTCTCGGCACAGCGTGAAATTTCCATAAGAGAAAGGCAGTAACGACACAATCAAAACGTGCTTTCGTGCTTGCCTTGCATGATCCTGCCCTCGCCATGCGCAACAAAGCTTCTTGTTCCCGATCTCTCCTCTCCGACCCCCTCTTACTACTCCTCCTTCCCACCGATCCACCTCTCCCTAACCCACCCCACCCCTTGTCGACCCACCTGATCTGCTCGCCTCCTAAAAAATCCTCACGAAAATGCCTCCCTCTTACCCCCTCGCTCCCACACTTCGTCCCCCTCCCCTAATCTCCCACTTACCCTCCACTCCCCTCCCCCCACCAACTCTCCTCCATTCATCTCCCCCTCCCTCTGTACCGCTTCTCTCATCTCCCTTCCCTCCTCCTCACCCTGCTCTATCCTCTTCCCTCTCATCACCCTGCTCTATCCCCTCCCTTCTCTGCACCTCATTACCCCTTCCCTTTTCCTCCCCTCCTCCCTCCCCTTACCTCCCATTCCATCCCCCTCCGCATCTCCCACCCCATTCATGTCTGTCTGTGCTTGTCTGCCTGCCTGATAGTTTACTTCCTTAACACATATACCAATCTGCCTCTGCCCCTCTCCTCCTTTCTCTTTTTCTTTCTTTCTCTGTTCTCCTACGGTTTTATTTTCTCCGCCAAACCCTCCCCTCTCTCCCTTCCCCCTCCAATCTGCTCTTCTCAATACCCCCCTCCCTTCCCCACAATACCACCCACGTGTCTGTACGCTTTACACCCCCCCCCCCCCGCCCCCTTCCCGCGTGTCTGGGTATCCGTCGGCCAGCCCCCTCCCCCGCAAGAGGCTACGAGGACTGCATTTATCGACGCGTCAGTATGCGTGACTTATTCAAGCGCTCGCAACAGCCGCCGTGTCTCTACCTGCTGGTTTGCACGAGGGGAAAGGGGGTGAGGGTGTAGAGTGCAGGGCAAAGGGAGCGCGTTAGGGCAAAGGGACTAGGGGGGAGTGAGGGACAAAGGGAGGGCGTGTTGGGCGAAAGGAATGGGGGGAGGGGGGAAGAGGGAATGGGGGGAGTGAGAGAAAAAGGGAGCGAGTAAGGGGCACAGGGAGCGAGTAAGGGGCAAAGGGAGCGAGTAATGGGCAAATGGGCAAAGGGAGCGAGTAATGGGCAAATGGGC
>NC_061854.1:21696884-21699384 GCF_019202785.1 Penaeus chinensis
TATCCCCTACCCCTTAACAGTCACGGACCAATATTAAAATCCCATTACACGAGCCCAAAGAATAGCTGTCACTTGACTTAAACGTAGTATCGAATCCGCACGTTTTATCGAATGGGCAAATTTCTCCGCTGTTATAATAATGGATTCGTCACCATCACAGCCACTACTACTTCATAACATTCTTTTCACCGCGTCGAATACATTTCATTAACCATATGGCCGCTACATTCTATAGAATCTAATACACTACTATTACCAATGATTATCAACAGAACTTGACCGCGCACTTTCACCATGACCATTCCATTATAAAGATTTATGTAACATTATCATTGCCGGCTAAACCAACATCGGAGTTTCATTTCCAAATCCAAATTACTTTCTCATGAGCAACGGCTCGGAATCCCGCCACCTAACTCGTCAATGAGATCCAAACCGCCATCTGCCCCACTCTCTCCATTTGCCTCTCATCATCTTCCCTGCTGCCCCTCCCCCTGTTATCACCTTCTCTACCTCCAATCCCTCATTCCGTCCCTTGCATTCTTCTTGCTTCCCTCCTTCCCCACATCCCTTCGTCCATTCCTTCCTCCCTCCTTCCTTTCCATTGTCCCCCCCCCCCCCACTCACTCCTCTCACTCACTATCTCACTCACTCTCTCACTCACTCAGTCACTCACTCAGTCACTCACTCTCCTCCTCCTCCTTGCCCAAATTCCTCTCTTCTCTCCTCTCCCTCAATTGATCCTCTATATCCAGCCCCTTCTTAAACTAACGGCATCTCCCCTTTTCCCATACCCCATGCCTCATGCTTTACGCACCATGCCATGTTGCCCTCGTTCCCATAATGAAGTGTAATTTCATGCTCCGCGAGCAACTATGCAAGCAAGAGAGGAAAAGGTGTGTGTGTGTGTGTGTGTGTGTGTGTGTGTGTGTGTGTGTGTGTGTGTGTGTGTGTGTGTGTGTGTGTGTGTGTGTGTGTGAGTATGTGCGTGTGTGTGTGAGTATGTGCGTGTGTGAGAGTATGTGAGTGAGTGAGTGAGTGAGTGAGTGAGTGAGTGAGTGAGTGAGTGAGTGAGTGAGTGAGTGAGTGAGTGAGTGAGTGAGTGAGTGAGTGAGAGAGAGAGAGGGAAGGAGGGAGGGAAGGAGGGAGGGAGGGAGGGAGGGAGGGAGGGAGGGAGGGAGGGAGGGAAGGAGGGAGGGAGGGAGGGAGGGAGGGAGGGAGGGAGGGAGGGAGGGAAGGAGGGAGGGAGGGAGGGAAGGAGGGAGGGAGGGAGAGAAGGAAGGAAGGAAGGAGGGAGGGAAGGAAGGAAGGAAGGAGGGGAGGAAGGGAGGGAGGGAAGGGAGGGAAGGAAGGGAGGAAGGGAGGGAGGGAGGGAGGGAGGGAGGGAGGGAGGGGGGGAGGGAAAGAGGGAAGGAGGGAGGGGAGGAAGGAGAGAGGAGGGAGGAGGGAGGAGGGAGAGAGGAGGGAGGAGGGAGGAGGGAGAGGGAGAAGGAGGGAGAGGGAGAGGGAGAAGGAGGGAAAGTGAGAGTGATTTGGTTAAAGAAATAATAGTGAGAGTAGGGCAGCCGTGTATGATTGAGTTTGTGTATATTCTACCCTGTCCTCATGGCCGAACACGCACGTAACACAAACATACCCACCGATTCCCTGATCTCGGCGAACGGTGTAGAATGGTAATATTCCTTCTTTCCAAATAACTACTAGGAATTACGAGCCAATTTCATGCACGCTCGCAAACACAAGCAGGCATCATGAGGGAGCGTTAAATTCTTTTTAACTCGTCCCGGTCACGCCACTAACGGCGCTCATGTTTATCGACAGAAAGAAGAAAAATCTTTGACGTATTTCTCAAAGGAAGAATAAATGCTAAGAAGTAAAATCAAAGGCTGCTGCAGTTGCCTGAAATAATATTGAGATGCATACGTCCGATCGAATAAAAACTAAACTAATAACTCATAGCTGATCCAAAAGCATTTCTATTTTAAAAGGCGATGTCGTGAAGAAACGTCAAAATCAGACAAACATTGGGCGGAATGGAGCCCACAGCTGACCTTTGAATAGATTAAGCTTACGGCCGCACACAAAATTACAGGCTTAATCTAATAAGAGGAACGTTCGCCGCGTGCGGGAACGTTTACACAGTTTTTGCTGCGTACACCAAGCCGCTTCAAAATATAGATACGTGTGCAACATATGTACATAATTTCCTTTCCTGTCCGCCTGTCGCCTATCCAAGTGCACTCAAAATTTCCCTTCTTCACCGCTTCCTCACCCCTTCCTAGCTCCCTCATCCCTTCCTCGCTCCCTCACCCCTTCCTCCTGACCTCATTCCCGATCACAATCTTCCAACTGACCCGCCACCGCCACTCCCTGAAACATGCAGAGCGAGGGAAGGAGAGGGAACGAGCGCTTGTCAAGGCGACCTGTCGCACAGTTTCCAGGGAAGCCCTTCGCTGGCGGATCGGGACAAAACCAGCAGCAGCATTCGCACGCTTTTCAC
>NC_061854.1:21709384-21716884 GCF_019202785.1 Penaeus chinensis
AGGAGGAGGAGGAGGAGGAGGAGGAGGAGGAGGAGGAAGAGGAGGAGGAGGGGACACAATAATAATAAGAATAAGACGAGGGGAGGGGAGGGAAGAGGAAGAGGAGGAGAACAACAAGAATTAGGAGGAGGCACGTGCTTTGCTGATCACCTGTCTCCGTGTCACTCGGCGCCCTGGTGGAAGTCGCACCCCATTCCTCATCTTAATTCCCCTTTCCCGCGACAGGCATGTCACACATGTCTTTGCCTGTTGCCGTCTGCGTAAAAATAGATCAAATACCCGCCATTCACTTCTCGTAATCCGAACTCGACCCATTTAACTTTTACTCCGCACAAGGCAAACGACGTCTCGGCATCTCATCTTAGCTTACGGAGTCAACTACGTCTCCTAGCTCTGTAGTCACTTCTTCCTGACATACACTAGGCCAGTCATGACACAGTGATAGCGGCGTAGGAATCGCTAAGTATCTCTCGCGCATACAAAATCGCAGTCCACCACACCAATCACTAATCACCACCAACGGTGGAAGCGAAACTTACTATTCGGTGACGCCTCCCTTGACACCCCCCCTCCCCCTCCCCTTGCACGACAGGTGGCAGGGGGAGAAGAGGGTGTGGAGGGGGGGGGATGAGGCAAAGGGGAGGGCGGGAAACTGAAGCAGACGGCAGACGGCAAACACGGTCGTGGAGTCGGTGGAGCCGGTGTGCACGCCCTCCACCCTTCTACTCCTCAGCCGCCCTCCCTCTTTCTCTCTATTCTGGAACTACAGGGGCGTCGTTCCACTATCCATCCCCGCTCGCGCGCGCCCAGAACGTAAATCCTACCGGAATCTAGGATCCGATCCGATTCCAACCCCGGCCCACCGCCGGCCACACTGCGTCAGCGCGAACCCCATAACGGTGCACACCTTGCGGAAGCCCCAGACCGAGGCCTAGAGACGCAGCCGCTCATCCGCGACGACAGGGACAGCCATTTTCTAGATCACTCATTTATACAGATATGTAAATAGAGGTATAGATATGCGCACACACATGCACGCACACACGCGCGCGCACACACACACACACACACACACACACACACACACACACACACACACACAGAGGAGAGAGAAAGAGAGAAAAGAGAGAAAAGAAAAAGAGAGAGAGAGAGAGAGAGAGAGAGAGAGAGAGAGAGAGAGAGTGTGTGTGTGTGTATTATGTGTGTGGATATGTGTGTGTGGATGTGTGTTTGTGGGTGTGCGTGTGTGGATATGTGTGTGTGGATATGTGTGTGTGGATATGTGTGTGGATATGTGTATATGGATATGTGTGTGGATATGTGTGTGGATTTGTGTGTGGATGTGTGTGTGGATGTGTGTGTGTGGATGTGTGTGGATGTGTGGATGTGTGTGTGGATATGTGTGTGTGGATATGTGTGGGTGGATGTGTGTGTGGATGTGTGTGGATGTGTGTGGATGTGTGTGTGTGGATGTGTGTGGATGTGAATGTGTGTGTGGATGTGTGTGTAAGTGGATGTGTGGATGTGTGTGTGTGTGTGTGTGTGTGTGTGTGTGTGTGTGTGTGTGTGTGTGTGTGTGTGTGTGTACACGCGCGCGCGGCACCAGTCCCTGTGGCCTCACTCGTGTGCCAGGCGCAGTTTATCTTCACTTAAGCACGAGTCTGTACTTGTTGGTGATGTCACACCGAGTCCAAAAGGGGGCGTGACTCACATAGGTATTGGGTAAGTCGATAAACAGAGATAAGGGGCATGGAAATGGTGAAAAGAATGTAAGATGAAGAGACGGTGTAGAGAGAGAAAAGGAAGAAAGGAAGGGTTGAGAAATAGAAAAAAAAAATGGAATAGAAAACGGGAAAAATGTAAAGAACGGAAAAGAAAGAAACAGATCCGGCGTAAGATTATTCTCGTTGACAGGGCATGCCGGGCATCTGGCGTGGCACAAATAAAACGTTTTATCTCGGCCTTGAAGGATTATCTCCCTTTTCTCTGGTTCTATAAAAGCGAGTTTTATTGTTCTTCTTTTAATCTCTTGAGCTTCCAAAACACACACACATGCCGTCACACAGACAGACACGCCGACAACGAAAGATACACCGACGAAGATGCCCGGAAACACAGGTACATACATGCAATACACGCATCCGTACAAGCATACAAAGGGAAACAGACAAACGGACAGAAAAGCAGACGAACTGCCTGCCATATGTAACAAAGCAAATCATGACTACGAAAATACGTGCCCCGAATACCCGCTGAAAGGCTTGCTCCGTGATACCACGACCCACATGAAAAAAAAAGCTATGCCGGCTAGAAATCCTGGCCTAGTTTGAAACTGTCTTTACATTTAATGGAGGTTTATGGTTTATTTTTGTTAGAAAGTATGACTTTAAATTGCTAGCTAGAAATTACTGGTCCTGAACTGTCTGTGTCCTAGAAGTTTAACATTCTTTCGGCTCATGACGACCCAGCACGCGACCTTGCGACGAGGATCGAAGGACGAACAACCTCTCGCCATCCCTGCCAGCGTCGCCGCCTTTGACGCCGATGCTTAGGCCTACATACGTAGAGTACCGGCGAAGCAGAAAGGCAAGAGGGAAGGAAGGAGGATGGATAGAGGAAGGAGGAGGGGAGGAAGGAGGATGGATTGAGGAAGGAGGATGGATTGAGGAAGGAGGAGGGATGAAGGAACGAAGGAAGGGAAGGAACAACAGGGAAGAGGAAGGAATAGAAGGGAAGATGAAATAACAAGAGGGAAGAGGAAGGAACAAGAGGGAAGAGGAAGGAACAAGAGGGAAAAGGAAGGAATAGGGGGGAAGTAGAAGGGACAAAGAAGGAGGAGGAGAAGGGAAGAACGGTGGGAAGGCAGGAGGAATGCCTTCCCACCTGAGAGAAGGAAGGAGGATGGATGGATAAACGAAGGGAGGGAAGAGGAAGGAACAGGAGGGAAGATGAAGGAACAGAGGATGAGGAGGAGAGGAGGAGAGGAGGAGGAGGAGGAGGAGGAGGAGGAGGAGGAGGAGGAGGAGGAGGAGGAGGAGGAGGAGGAGAGGAGGAGGAGAGGAGGAGGAGAGGAGGAGGAGAGGAGGAGGAGAGGAGGAGGAGGAGGAGGAGGAGGAGGAGGAGGAGGAGGAGGAGGAGGAGGAGGAGGAGGAGGAGGAGAAGGAGGAGAAGGAGGAGAAGGAGGAGGAAGAGGAGGAGGAGGAATAGGAGGTGGTGATGGAAAGAACGGTGGGAATGCAGGAGGAATGAGGGAACGGACAAGGAAAACGAATAGAGGAGGAAGGAAAGGATAAAGGAAAAATGCATGAAAGAAAGGATAAAAAGGAGATGCAGGAAGGAAAGGAAGGACGAAGGGGGAGGCAAGCGAAAAAAAGAAAGTGGAAAGCATGGAGCTAGACGAGGCAGATGGAGGGAGGAGGAAGGCCACACTCCATCCTTCCTCACTTCTCCAAATGGCACTCTGGATTCTATCACTGGCGCTCTGACTCTGATTGGGCGTCATCTCGCGAGGACAGGGCGGCGCTTCGAGTATTTCTTGCAATAAAGAGAGCGAGCTACGTGCCTGCCCACACAGCTGGCACGGGTGAGGGTGAGGGCACGGGGGAGTAGGTGCTGGGTGGGGGTAGGGAGTATTTGCTGGGTGGGGGTAGGGAGTATTTGCTGGGTGGGGGTAGGGAGTAGATGCGGGGATGGGTCAGGTAAGGGAGCAGGGCAGAGTGGAAGAGAAGGGTGAGCAAAGGGAAGAAGGAGAGAAATGGGGCGAGAAAAGATAAAATGGATAGGGTAATGGAAATAATGAAATGGTAAGAAATGTGCTAAATAAAAGGAAAATAAGATGGATAACTGTAGCACTGACAAAATATTCCAAGGGATTTAAAGGGAGGCAACAATGAAAAAAGAGGTATGACTAACGATAAAAAATAAGAGGCAAAAAAGGTAAAGAGAATGAGAATACACGAGGAAAAGTGAAGAAAAGGACAATAATAAATGGGAGAAGAGGAAGTAAGACGCTGAAAATAAGGAGAGGGGCAAGGAGAGCTGAAAGTACGGATGCGGTAAATGGTTCGTCCTTCGGAGTAAAAAGCAGGGCCCGCGACAAGTCGTGTGGGTGCGGCCGTGAGATCCGGACGCCGCGACGCAATCGTCAAGCTGTGGCAGCGGTACGGTGGTGTGAGGCTGTCCTGGGCTTTGGCGCTATATTTTACTGTATGTTAAGCTGTGACAACCCAATATCCATCAATAGCCAGCTGTAAAAGCACCTCGCAACCGTAGAACTCAATAACACCGAAGCCAGGCCTGTGAAAATATGAGCACTGTGCCATGGTGGTGTATCATGACACTGTTGCGGCACCGTATCCTGGCAGTGAATCGAGGCACCGTACCCCTTGTTTGAGAGCGCTGAACTGCTGAGGCCAGTGAGCATTGCGGCTGGGCGGGGCACGGCATCGCTGTCGTCGACTTGCGGTTACGGTCAGGGCGTCATCCACACGCTCAATGATGTAAATTGCTTCAAATTTATCATCATAAAAGGGGGGTTGGGTGGATGGAGAGATGCCAGGAGGAGGAGCAGCAGGAGGAGGAGGTGGAGGAGAAGATGAGAGGAAGAAGAGGAAGAAGAGAGGAGGAGGAGGAGGAGGAGGAGGAGGAGGAGGAGGAGGAGGAGGAGGAGGAGGAGGAGGAGCAGGGAGGAGGAGCTGGAGGAGGAAGAGGAGGAGGAGCTGGAGGAGGAAGAGGAGGAGGAGCTGGAGAAGGAGGAGGAGGAGGAGGAGGAGGAGGAGGAGGAGGAGGAGGAGGAGGAGGAGGAGGAGGAGGAGGAGGAGGAGGAGGAGGAGGTGGAGGAGGGGGAGGAGGGGGAGCAGAAGGAGGAGGAGGAGCAGCAGAAGGAGGAGGAGGAGCAGCAGCAGGAGAAAGAGGAGGTGGAGGAGGGGGAGCAGGAGGAGGAGGGGGAGGAGGAGGGGGAGCGGGAGGAGGAGCAGAAGAGGAGGGGGAGCGGGAGGAGGAGCAGGAGGAGGGAGAGCAGGATGAGAAGGGGGAGTAGGAGGAGGAGAGGGAGCAAGAGGGGCAGGAGGAGGGGGAGGAACGGGCGGGCGCCGGGAAATAATGCGGGCAAACTCGAAAAAAGTAAACAGACGCACGTGTTCGAAATTAAGGACACGCTGAAAGACGCACAAAAAAGAGTCATGGACTTTAAACAATTACGCAACATCCTATCTTCATCGCTCCCGCCCTGCACACGTGACAGCATCCTTGTCGGCACTCGCATGCCTATCCTCGCAACCCTCTGTCCGTCTTCATTTCTGCCCCTGCTTCTCTTTTCTCCCTTATCTCCATTACCCGCTTTCTCCTCTTTTATCTGTCAACTGACATTTTTACTGATGTAATAACTTAATACAACAGAATATTATAACAACAAACATAATTATCATTACCATCAACATTACCTTAATATTGCTGTTGCTGCTATTATCATTATCACTACCACCATTCTTATTTCCGTATCTTCATACGATTATGCTTCCCTGTTTCCTTCTTTCTTCCTCCCTTACTATTTATCTCTCATTCCTTTTTTCTCTCTCTCTTCTCCCTCCCTCTCACTCTCTACCTTCATCCCCGTCTTTCTTTTTTTCCATCACCTCCTCCCCCCAATACCTCACGTTGCCCCCCACCCACCCACCTTCCCCACCCACACCCAATATGTACAAAATACACGTCTCGCTTTCATCGCTCTCGAGTGGCGGAGAAACTCGATCCCGGGGCATAAATGGGCGTTCGCAGCGGACGGGCAACGCGCTGACGTCGACGCGGCCAGCTCTTCTGAAGGCGCGTAGGTGGTTGTGGTGGTTGAGCTGGTAGAAATGTAGTGGCAGCGGTGGTAGGAATGTAGTAGTGGTGGCAGGAATATGGCGATGGAGGTGCTAGTATCGGGGTGGCAATGGTGGTAGGAGCGTCATATTGTAGAAGTGCTAGTATCGGGGTGGCAATGGTGGTAGGAGCGTCATATTGTAGAAGTGCAGTGGACGGTGTGTGGTGGACGGTGTGTGGTAGGAGTGTGATGGTAGTGATAGGCACTGTGGTTGAGTATGATAGTAGTGGTTGCGATGGTAGGAACATGGTTGTAGCAACGTGCTAGTGGTAGGGCGTGATGGCAGTAATGGTGGGTATGGTAGTTGTGGTAGTAGCGGTGGATAGAGTGTGGTGATCATGGGACAATAGCAGTGATTGTTGCTGTAGTACGAGAGTGACAGTTGTAGTAATAGTAACACTGTAATGGTGGTGGTGGTAAATGATGTATGGTAGCAGCAGTGATGATTGTGGTGGTAATAGTACAGTAATAGTAGTAGTACAATGGTGGTAATGGCTGTATAGTACTAGTAATAGGAGGTGGTGTTTATTGTGATAGCAGTAGCATTGTGGTGGCTGTAATGACCGGGTCCAGCGTGCGGCAGTCACTAGCTCCACGGAAACTACACTAAAGCTACGCATTGTCTGGCGTCGCCAAAGGGTGAACAGGCAGAAGTGTGAGCAGAGCGGATGTGTTCCTTCTCGACAGTTAAGAGTGATGGATGAAGCGCTCAATCTCCCGTTACGACCCTGTCACCTCGTCACCTCGTCTGCCTCGCGCAAGACGTTGTTACAGCGGCGGCGAGCTTTCAACGCGCAGGTGCCGAGCCTTATAAAAAGAAAAGGTCATGCGTCACTAAATAAACCTATTTTTCAATTGGTCAATAAACCTTCGTTACAAAAGGGTAAGAGAGAAAACGATACGGTCAAAAAGATAAATATCTCCAAAGCGCCAAGGACACCAGACACGCAAACCCCAAAAGACGTCCCTGCGGACGTCGCAAGGCCGACGGCAGTACGGTAGCGACGGCCAGGTGAGGCGAGGCCGGCGCGCCGTGTAAACAACGGCCCAAGGTGCGCCCCCTAAGCCTCCGATGCCCCCGAAGCCCTCCACGCCCCGTGCCACGACCCAGCGGCCGCCGCGATCACACGCTCACACCTACCGCAATTACGTCACACACTCGGGGTGGGGGTGGGGGTCGCATTTCTACGGCAACTCAAAGCTTCTGTTAGGCCACCGAACCCCGACGGAATACCATGTTTTTTCAGCAAGTATTCTTATTTACATAGAACGAAAGCAAACACACAAAATGAGCAATAACGAACGGCGCGACACAGCTCCACGAGTCGTGACAAGCCACAGCCTTGCAAACGACACCCGCAGCTTTTCGCTCGTCAAAATAAAAGCGTTTGGCCAGCTCACTGTGCGCAGCCAACGGCTCTCCCGTCCAACGCAGATCGGGCAGAGGACGGGCCGCAAGGAGAGTCAGACGGTGACGGTGAAATGCAAAGTCGAGAGAATTAGGCCCGATTTTATAACACCGACATAAGTGCGCTATTCGTCACATCGCACCTCACTGTTTCACATCTTCCCGTAAGCTCATGCTTATCTTTTTATATATCCATAGCATTACACATCAATATATCAACATGACATCT
>NC_061854.1:21729384-21731884 GCF_019202785.1 Penaeus chinensis
AAGAACCTCATGGCCTACACCCCCAAATCATTATAAAAATAACACGAAAAATTCCCCTCGTCAAACTGGAATCAAGAATGACGTCACCCGCGCCTGGACATCGCGCGGAGGAGTCCAGGTAGTCGGTCCGTAACTTTCTCCTCCCACCCCCTCCCCTCCATGTCCCTTCTCCCCCCCCCTCCGGTCTGTTCCCGATGCCACTCCCTCCTCGGGGTCGCCGCCTGTGACCTTGTGCCACATTCAGCAAGCCCACCTGCCCACCTGCCTCCCCCTCCCCCCTTCCATCGCCTTCGTGACCCCTTGCCCACGTCCCTATTTCTCACCCTCTCTCCCTCCTCTTTTCGCCTCTCTAGCCATACTTATTTTCTATCTTTCTTTCTTTGTGACTTCTCTTTTCGTATAACTTCTTATCTATCTTTATGTTCTTTTCTATTCCTTCTTTCTTTCATGACATTCCATTTTTATTTTCCTTTCCTGTCTTCTTGGCCAGCCTCTTCATTCATTCTTGAATTTCTTGAATCTTTTCCTGCTCGATCTTTGTGTCATCTTCTCCTATCTCTGCGCATTTCTTCCCGTCTCACTCGCGTTTTTTTTTTCTCTTCCACCCTTCCTACAGCTATCCCTCCTTTCTCCTCCCGTCTCCCTCCGACTGACTGCCTTGGAGACAGCATTACCTGCATACTCATCCCATCTCGCATCTACTCCCTTTAACTCAACACCAGCATGTCAGAAAATAAAAATAATCCTTCAAAAACGTGTTTATCTTCTTTCTCAAGAGATTTCTTACTCTTCTAATAGAACTTTGAATCTTGGGTCTGCTTCGCTTACAGGGTAAAAGAAACATTTAAAATCACCAGAAGGCTTATTTGCAATAAAAACCTACATCACAGGTGTCCACGGTGTGTAACACTTGAGAAGAGGGTTGGAAGGTGGTAAGAGGGGGAGGAGATGGTGGGGGAGGTGGTCAGGGAAGAGGGGGAGGATGAAAGGAGTGGTGGTGAGAAGGAGAAGGAGAAGGAGAAGGAGAAGGAGGGAGAGAGGGAGGATGGGGGGGGAGGGAGGGAGGGAGGGAGGGAGGGAGAGAGAGAGGGAGAGAGAGAGAGAGAGAGAGAGAGAGAGAGAGAGAGAGAGAGAGAGAGAGAGAGAGAGAGAGAGAGAGAGAGAGAGAGAGAGAAAGAAAGAGAGAAAGAAAGAGAGAAGAGAGAAAGAAAGAGAGAAAGAAAGAGAGAAAGAGAGAAAGAGAGGAAAAATAGGATGGATCACAGAGAGGGACAGTAAAGAGATGTAGGGAAAGAGAGTCGAGGAGTGATGAACTATACCTGCCGCACCTCTATCACGCCCAAAATAGCTTGGACGCTTTTCCCAACGCCAATCAGACGAAGCACACCCGTCCCGTCACAGCCTCGACCCGTCGCGTCCACTTGACCCCGGTAACACAGAATGATGACACAATCAAAACACCAATAACTAAAGCGGGTCATCACCGCCACCATCACCTGCGCATTCCAGCATTCCATGTATGAATCACCAGCGGAACGGCATCGCCACGCAACGGTACATAACTCCACCTTCCTCGTTTTTCCATACCAATACCAAGCCGCGACCACCCATGCCATGGCCAACAAAAAATACCATATCAAATGCTCACCACGACGCATACCACTGCTTGCGGTACCAGACTTGCAATCGTCGCCGCCAGTGCCACAGCCTCTTACAGGTGACGGAGACGAACGGTAGAGTAGAAAATAAATGGAAGAATATGAAAAGCAAGGTAAAGGAAGAAGGAAGTAAAGGATAAAAATAACAGCGAAAAAAACAACAAAAAAACATAGAAAGGGGAGAGAGGGAAGACCGAGAAACACATGAGAAGGGCGAGTGAAGAGGAAGAGGAGGAGGAGGACCAAGAAACGGAGGAGTATGTGGAAGACAAGGGAAGAGGGTGTGGGGAAGGATGAGAGGGAGGAGGGCTAATGGAGGGGAGAGAGGGGGGAAGGGCATGAGAAGGGGTTGGGGCATGAGAAGGGGTTGGGGCATGAGAGGGGGAGGGGCATGAGAAGGGGTTGGGGCATGAGAGGGGGAGGGGCATGGGAGGGGGAGGGGCATGGGAGGGGGAGGGGCATGAGAGGGGGAGGGG
Source organism: Penaeus chinensis (assembly GCF_019202785.1). Classification (NCBI taxonomy): domain Eukaryota; kingdom Metazoa; phylum Arthropoda; class Malacostraca; order Decapoda; family Penaeidae; genus Penaeus; species Penaeus chinensis. The sequence continues at coordinate 21,731,519 of NC_061854.1, forward strand.
CATGAGAAGGGGTAGGGGCATGAGAGGGGGCAGAGGCATGAGAGGGGGAAGAGGCATCGGAGCGGGCAGTGTGACCTTGGTGGGGACTCAGCGACTCTTGAGGTATGTGGGATGCATAATGCAGGTCAGCAGCCTCACCTTGTGCCGTCCTGCCGCCTCAGCCTGCATCCCTTCACACCTCACACCTCCTCGCCGCCCTCGCATCGGGGACGCTCCACTCCAGGACGCCCACAAGCGACACCCGAGCCCCCCCAAAAAAGGCCCGCTCCAAGACACTTAAAAATCGACAAGTTACACCTATCAACTTTCCATTCATACGAAAGCAACTCCGCGAAGAAGAAAGAATGAACTCGGGGCGGATTAAGT
>NC_061854.1:21736884-21739384 GCF_019202785.1 Penaeus chinensis
AATATAAATTACCCCTTCTTCTCTCCCTTTTACCCCTTTCTTCCCCTTTCCTTTTTCCTTTTTTCCTCCCTTTCTTCCCCCCTTCTTCCCCCCTTTTTAACCCCTTTCTCTTTTTTCCTCCTTTTCCCTTTTTTCCCCCTTTCCCCCTTTTTCCCCTTCCTTCTTCTTTTTTTTACCCCTTTTCTTTTTCCCTTTTTTACCCTTTCTTCTCCTTTTCCCCTTCCTTTCCCCTTTTTTTTCCCCTTCCTTCTTCTCTTTTTTCCCCCTCCTTCTTCTCTTTTTTTCCCCTTCCTTCTTCCCCTCCTTTCCCCCCTTTTCTCTCTTTCCCCTTTCTTTTCTTTTTCCCCTTCCTTCTTCTCTTTTTTTCCCCTTCCTTTCTCCCTTTTTACCCCTTCTTCTCTCTTTTTCCCCTTCTTCTTCCCCCTTTACCCTTCTTTCCCTTCTTTACCCCCCTTCTTCTCCCCCTTTCCCCTTCCGTTTCCCTTTTTTTACCCCCTTCTTTTTACCCCCTTTCTTTCCCCCCTTCTTCCCCTTTTTTTTACCCCTTTTTCCCTCTTTTTTCCCCTTCCTTTCTTCTCTTTTTTTTCCTTTTTCCTCTCCCCCTTTACCCTTCTTTTTCTCTTTTTCCCCCTTTCCTTCTTTCCCCCTTTCCCTCCTTCTTCTCTTTTTTTACCCCTTTCTCCCTTTCCTCCTTTCCCCTTTCCCCCTTTCCTTTTTTACCCCTTTCTTCCTTTCCTCCCCTCCCTTTTTAACCCCTTCTTTTTCTCCTTTCCTTTCCCTTTCTTTTTTACCTCCTTTCCCTTTTTTCCTTTCTTCTTTTTTTACCCCTTTCTTCTTTTCCTCCTTTCTCCCTTTTTCCTCCTTTCTCCCCCTTTACCCCTTCTTTTTCTCTTTTCCCCTTCCTTTTCTCCCCCTTTCCCCTCCTTTTCTCCTCTTTCCCCTTCCTTTCTCTCTCCCCCTCCTTCCCCCCCTTTTTACCCCCTTCTTTTTCCCCTTTTTAACCCCCTTTTCTCCCCCTTTTTAACCCCTTTTCTTCTCTTTATGGGTTTTTCCTTTTTCCTCCCCTCTCACCCCTTCCTCCCTTTACCCTTTCCCTCCCCCCCGGGGGGTTTCCCCTTTTTCCTCCCCCCTTTACCCCGTTTCCCCCAAAACCCCCCCTTTTTTTCCCTGGGTTTCCCTTTTTTTTCCCCTTCCTTTTCTTTTTTTTCCCCCGTTTTCCCTTTTTCCTTTCCTTTCCTTCTTTCCCTTCCTTTTCCCCCCTTTTTCCCCTTCCTTTCCCCTTCTTTCCCCTTTTTCCTTTTTTCCTCCTTCTTCTTTTTCCCCTTTCCCCTCCGTTTCTTTCCCCCCCCTTTCCGTTTCCCCTTCTTTCCCCTTTCTCTCTCCCTCCTTTCCCCTTTTTCCCCCTTTCTTCCTTTTTTACCCCCCTTCTTCTTTTCTTTTTTAACCCCCTTTCTTTTTTTTTCCTCCCCTTCTTTTCCTTTTCTTTTTTTCCCTTTTCCTTTTTTCCCTTTCCTTCTTCCTTTTTTCCCCTTCCTTCTTCTCTTCTTTCCCCCTTTTCTCCTTTACCCCTTTCTTCTTTTCCCCCCTTTCTTTCACCCCCTTTCTCTTTCTTTCCCCTTCTTCTTCTCTTTACCCCCCTTTCTTTTTTTACCCCCTTTTCTTCCCTTCCTTCTTCTCCTTTTTTACCCCTTTTTTTCCCCCTTTCCCTCCTTTTTTCTTCTTTCCCCCTTTCTTCCCTTTCCTTTCCTTTCTCCCTTTTACCCCTTTCTTTCCCCTTTTACCCCTTCCCTTCTTCTCCCCTTTCCTTTTCCCTTTTTTACCCCCTTTCCCTTTTTTACCCCTTTCTTTTCTCCCCCTTTTCCGTTTCCCCCTTTTTCCCCCTTTCCCCTTTTTTTTACCCCTTCTTCTTCCCCTTTCCTTCCCTTCTTCTTTTTCCCCCCTTTTTTCCCTTTTTCCCCCTTTCCTTTTTTCCCCTTCCTTCTTCCCCTTCCTTTACCCCGTTTCTCTTTTTTACCCCTTCTTCTCTCTTTTCCTTTTCCCTTTCTTTTTTTATCCTTTCTTTCACCCCTTTCTTTTTCTCTTTCCTTCCTTCTTCCTTTTTTCCTCCTTTTCCCCTTTTTTCCTCCGCTCTTCACCTTTCCTTTCCTTTTTTCCTCCTTTCCCTTCTTTTCCTCCTTTCCCTTTTTCCCCCTTTCTCTCCTTTTTCCCCCTTTCTCCCCCTTTCCCCTTCCGTTTCTCTTTTTTTCCCCTTCCTTCTTCTCCCTTTTTTACCCCGTTTCTTTTTTTCCCCTTTCCTTTCCCTTCCCCCTTTTTTCCTTTTTTACCTTTCCTTCTTCCCCTTTTTTCCCCTTCCTTCTTCTCCCCCTTTCCCCTTCCTTCTTCCCTTTTTTCCCCCCCTTCTTCTTTTTCCCCCTTTCCCTTTTTTACCCCCTTTTCTTCTCTTTATATATATGTACTGTATATATATCAACTATATGTATGTATGTATATATATGTATGT
>NC_061854.1:21746884-21754384 GCF_019202785.1 Penaeus chinensis
GGAGGGAGGGAAGGAGGGAAGGAGGGAGGGAAGGAGGGAGGGAAGGAGGGAAGGAGGGAGGGAAGGAGGGAGGGAAGGAGGGAAGGAGGGAAGGAGGGAAGGAGGGAAGGAGGGAAGGATAGAAGGGAGGGAGGGAGGGAAGGGAGGGAGGGAGGGAGGGAGGGAGGGAGGGAGAAGAGAGTGAGAAGAGAGGGAGAAGGGAGGGCGTAAGGTAGGGAGAAGGAAGAGAGGAAGAGAGCAAGGGAGGGAGAAGGGAAAGAGGGAGGGTGGAAGGAAAAGATGGAGGAAGGGAGGGAGGAAAGGATGAAGGGAGGAGGGGAGGAGGTAAGGAGGAAAGGAGGAAGAAAGTAGACAGAAAAAAGAGAGGAAAGGGGAAAAGAGAGAGGGTGAGAGTAAGATAGAGGGAGGGGGAGAGAAGAGGGAGATTAAGAGAGAGAGAGGGGGGAGATGAAAAGAGGGGGAAATGAAAAGAGAGGGAGGGGGCAAGAGAGGGACAGGAGAGAAGGTGGGCAAGAGGAAAAGAGCGGGGAGATGAGAAAGAGGGGGAGAGAGGTAGAGGGGGAGAGAGGTAGAGGGGGAGAGAGGTAGAGGGGGAGAGAGGTAGAGGGGGAGAGAAAAGAGGGGGAGAGAGAAAGAGGGGGAGAGAGAAAGAGGGGGAGAGAGAAAGAGGGGGAGAGAGAAAGAGGGGGAGAGAGAAAGAGGGGGAGAGAGAAAGAGGGGGAGAGAGAAAGAGGGGGAGAGAGAAAGAGGGGGAGAGAGAAAGAGGGGGAGAGAGAAAGAGGGGGAGAGAGAAAGAGGGGGAGAGAGGTAGAGGGGGAGAGAGGTAGAGGGGGACAGAGAAAGAGGGGGAGAGGGGAAGATAGGGAGAGAGGAAGAGTGAGGGAGAGGAGGAAATATCGGGAGAAAGTGAGAGAGGAAGAGAAGGGGATAGGTTAGGCATTTTCAAAGGAATGTGGCAATGTGACATGAAACGACGTTATGAAAAGACCTCATAATAAATACCACGCATGTTTCTACAAGATCGACAAATATTAAAGTAAACATGGCATTACCGCACACTTAGCATGAGCGTACAAACACACGGTGAGCATAATCAGAACACGAATTATTAAACATTGGTGAAACACAAGTAAGAATCTGGAGAATAAATGAGCGAGAGAGAGAGAGAGAGAGAGAGAGAGAGAGAGAGAGAGAGAGAGAGAGAGAGAGAGAGAGAGAGAGAGAGAGAGAGAGAGAGAGAGAGAGAGAGAGAGAGAGAGAGAGACCTCCTAGACTCCACTCACACACACAAACACAACATTATGAATAAGCAACAAGGCCTCCAAAACAGCACACAAATTAAGCGAAAGGAAGGCCGCCATAAATAAGGATCTCACACACAACTAAAAAGACAACGGAATTCTCGACATCAATCAGTAAACAAGACGTGACGTCAGCCAGAGAACCCGCCTCGCAGCCAGTAACACAGATGCCTCAGCGCCGCTCAAGATGTGCAGAACGAAACCCGAAACCGAAGACCCGAAATCCGAAACCAGCACGCTCACTAAATCAAGACCCGATACTGCAAAATGATCCCTCGTCAAGCTCCTTATAAAAACCACCAGAGACTTGCCAGTGATGATAGATGAAGCGGACTAATGTTAGGGGACGGGGGGGGGGGGGGAGATTAGCAATCTGAAAGCAACGTGGATGCAGTGGAAAGGGAGGGAGGGAGGGAGGGAGGGAGGGAGGGAGGGAGGGAGGGAGGGAGGGAGGGAGGGAGGGAGGGAGGGAGGGAGGGAGGGAGAGAGAGAGATGGCTGCAGAGACTGAAGACAGACGAACTGAGACGAGGACCAGGCCCACGGTACGGCGCGTACGAAGCACAGGTGTTGGCGGTATCGGTTTGGCCGGAAGGAATGCGAGAGAGTAAGTGAAGGAGCAGCACCTGGCGCGATAAGAGGCCGCCTTGAGTGATTAGGGCCGATGGTATGTATAGTTATAAATATTTACATTGCGCTTACGAGATATTGCCCTTTCTTTCGCCCACGCCCATGAGCACTCGTTCGTAAGTTCTGGTCACAGCCTCTCCTAAGCAAGAATTTACCCTTTAGCGTGCAAACCCTTGCAGAAAAATTATAACAGTCCATTAGCAGAACAGGAAATATAAAAAGGTTACAGAACTCAAAAGCGGGAGCGAGAAACGTGATCTTTCCATTTCTTAGCGAAGATCTCACAAAGTGCGAGCGGGTAAAATTGAGCAAGGTTTACGTCACGTTGCCCCAAATAACTCGCACGCCCAATCAACTTTTTTCTTCCCTTCCTCCGTATCCTTGTAATTCATCTCTCCTCCTCATCCGTTTTACTTCCTTATTTGTTCTTCTCCATTACTTTTCCTGACTCCGTGTTCTACCACGTGATGTCTAACGATCGACGTCTTTGTTTCGACGAGAGTCAGAGAGGCGCTCAAAAGGGACAGGCAGAATGAGCAGTGCGTGATGCGATGTGGACCTGTCATCGTGACGTCAGCACCACTACCACCGGAGTGGCTCACGCAATTTCTGCAACCAACACACTCAGCACACTCGCCCGCGCACGCACGCAAGAACAAGGCATCATCCCGGACATGCAACTTCAAGAAGTCAATTCCGGGACCATCAAAAGGTCGTCCGGAATCCCAAACATATCGAACGGATTTGGACAAGGAAAACCCGCCTAAATTCTACATAATGATAGGGGATTTTTTAGAAGAAAAAAAGAAAAAACACTCGTGCCATTAACAGAGGTAACACACCTTACATAAAGCGACGCCAAGCAACAAACAAATAAAGAAGAGAAAACTCCCTGCCGGCACGGGTCACCCGGACGCCCCGCCGCTGGTACCACGTGTGTGCGCCCTGCCGCCCCACCCCCGCCTCTCCCTCTCTTCCATTACTGATTGCAGCCAACCACCCGAGCTCTCTTCCTTCCCCTTCAACCCCCGCCTAATTCACTCTGGGGCATGACACTATCGCCCATTCTTATCTCAAATTTATCGAGATAACATCGGAATTTACTCTCGTCACTCCCAGAGCTGCGAGTGATATCAACACTTTCCCACATCACAAACGTATACAATTTAACCGTCGTGCGGACAAGAACCACCGTGCCAGCCAGACGAACACGCACCAATTAAACAGTTCGTTGCTGCACCGTGGATAAAAAATATAACGTCTAGCCTTCTTGGTGTCAGGCGTTGACGCTGAATAATCGATTTCGGGGTTATGGCAGGTCACGGAGGGTCAGGATCAGGTTCTCGCTTCTCTCCTCCTGCCTAAAATACAATTGCGTCTCAGTACTATTCTAGCCAAGGCCCAAGATGTATAAGCCTACCGTCGGTCTGTTCCACCAGCTGCCATTCACGCATCTCACGCGGGAGTTCATTCGTTATCGTCAAAGTAATCTGACAGACCAGTGTAGAACTAACCATTTTACATTATCTTTATATTTTCCTTTGTCTGAAAGACTATGTACAAACTTCTAAAAAGATTCTCTCCAAAGTCCATAATTGAAGCATTGTCTTTCGCCAGGAAACTGCACACAGCTAAGTTCTTAACCACACACGAGCACACACACACAGAGCATAGTCTGGCCCTCAGCATGACCGTGAGGCGCCGACCCGAGGTAAACCACAGGGAAAAAATGTTCGGGGGTCTCTTGTTCATTACCACAAGGAAATAATATTTGCTCGGGAATATCCGGAATAAAATAACACTCCCTTCCCGCAGGCGACGCCAAAGAGTTTCACCGCGCTCGGAATAAATATGTTGCCGTGACATAGATAATTTACATTACTAAAATAACACACATATGCGAACATAAACATACACAAACACATAGAGAACTAGGGGAGAGAGGGAGTGAGAGGGAGGGACGGAGGGAGAGGTAGATAGAGAGGGAGAAGTAGATAGAGAGGGAGGGACGGAGGGAGGAAGGGAGGGAGGAAGGAAGGGAGGGGTGGAGAGGGGAAGGAAGAGGGGAGAGGAGGGGAGGGGAGGGGAGGGGAGGGGAGTGAAGAGAGAGAGAAGAGAAGAGAAGAGAAGAGAAGAGAAGTGAAGAGAAGAGGAGAGAGAAAAAAAGAGAGATTAAGGAGAGAAAAAGGAGAGAGAGAGAGAGAGAGAGAGAGAGAGAGAGTGAGAGTGAGAGTGAGAGTGAGAGTGAGAGAGAGAGAGAGAGAGTGAGAGTGTGTGAGAGTGAGAGAGAGAGAGTGAGAGTGTGTGAGAGTGTGTGAGAGAGAGAGAGAGAGAGAGAGAGAGAGAGAGAGAGAGAGAGAGAGAGAGAGAGAGAGAGAGAGTGAGAGTGAGAGTGAGAGTGTGTGTGTGTGTGTGTGTGTGTGTGTGTGTGTGTGTGTGTGTGTGTGTGTGTGTGTGTGTGAGAGAGAGAGAGAGAGAGAGAGAGAGGGAGAGAGAGAAGAGAGAGGGGGGAAGAGAAGAGAGAGGGGGGGAGAGAAGAGAGAGGAGGGAAGAGAAGAGAGAGGGGGGGAGAGAAGAGAGAGGGGGGGAGAGAAGAGAGAGGGGGGAAGAGAAGAGAGAGGAGGGAAGAGAAGAGAGAGGGGGGGAGAGAAGAGAGAGGGGGGGAGAGAAGAGAGAGGGGGGGAGAGAAGAGGGAGGGGGGCGAGAGAAGAGAGAGGGGGGGAGAGAAGAGAGAGGGGGGGAGAGAAGAGAGAGGGGGGGAGAGAAGAGAGAGGGGGGGAGAGAAGAGAGAGGGGGGGAGAAGAGAGAGGGGGGGAGAAGAGAGAGGGGGGGGAGAGAATAAAGAAAACTGAGAAATTGTAATAAAGATGAAAGAAAAAAAAACTACGGGAGGAATGTACGGAAATATTATATATACTAACATCCGCATAGCCTACGTGTGAAAGCCACTTGAACACAACATGAAACCCTTATTAATAGGGAACGCATCAGTCCTTATTGCTGCGACATGACGTCCGCCGAGCCGAGTGACCTGCTGCCAAGCACGCTCGTCAGCATTAAGGCTCTCATGCCCCTAGCGGCTGTCAACAATCCACACGCCACTCCCGACAATACCCAATGTGAGCAACAAATACACATGAAAACGTACACGTACACGTACACACTCATACTCATACTCATACTCACACACACACTCACTCACACATACACATACACATACACATACACATACACATACACATACACATACACATACACATACACATACACATACACATACACATACACATACACATACACATACACATACACATACACTCACACTCACACTCACACTCACACTCACACTCACACTCACACTCACACATTCTTACCCTTAGCCTTACACTTGCACTCATTTCCCTTCACCCATCTGCATACAGCATAAATGCAGACGACAGAAAACAGCAAGATCAGCCCCAGACGCAAGGCATGAGTGCAAGGATCCGGGGGCGAGTGACAGCGACCAGAATGGATGATGGAAGGAGGGGTGGTATCGAGCAGGGATCAGAGCGGAGGCGACAGGATACGAGGATAAAATGTATTAGGAATATAAAAATAAAACAAAACAGATAGTCCACCAGACTGTAAACTATTTAACATATTGGGAACAAGTTGACGAGGAAACGTTACATTGTTGCTGCCAGCCCCTAACAGGTCAAACAACACACAATCACCAATATCGAAATAAGAATAAACTTGTTCAACGAATGCATATGCCCGGCTTCAGCAGAACTGATATGACATAACCACAATCACTGCCCCAGCCACCTGCAACCTCCCCCTCCACAAAACATGCGGGAGGAGGCAGGGGAGGCGGAGTGGGGGTATTAAGGGAACTTGTTTTAAGGTGGGGCGACGAGAGGGCAGGGTAGGGGGGGGGGCAGAAGGAGTCACTGGTTCGCAATCGAGAGGGACAAGTGCTCTTGCTCCACCTCTCCCTCCTCCACCTCCCCTTCGACGTCATCCTCCTCGGCCTTTCCTGCGGACTGTATATTGCATCTCGTCTCCGTTTTCCTCTTCTTCTTCCACTTCATTTCGCAATCCTTCTCATTCTACAATTCTAATAAAGATATCGCCGAGTATCTGCAACTATTTATACATTCGGTCATTCTGCGATCATTATCCTGAATGCCAATCCTTTTATGACAGGAAAAAAACAAGTACAAGTTACTGGCATTTGACAAAAAACATATTTGCGCTAAATATGTATAGAATATCACTACAGGGTCACCGTGCATTTAACACGTCCCTACCAGTATTCACATACAGTTCACTGATAACTGACAAGAATTACTATGGCTTCCATATATAAAATTTACACAAGTAAATAACGATAACTTAAGCACAAACATAAAAAATACGACGAAAAATTAGAATGACTTTCCCGTCCCGGCGCCGCTCCCCTCCCAGGCCATTTTAATGCGGTAATAAGTAATAATCAGTCACGAACTCTCGACATCCAAATGGCAAACTTAAAATTAGACCGCTGATTCTTATTAACTTGTTTCTGACAGTGAATAATGGATTTGAGAAATTCAAATAAAATGTATATACAATATCATCTGCTTTCTTTTGGTCACGAGTTCCGCCGAAACGTTCAGGGCAGCAGTACACGTGAACGTTCTGGGGGAGTTCTTTGGTCGCAGCGGGGCCACGAGAGGAGGGGGAGGGGAGCACAATACCCCAGCCCCGCCAAGACGGAGTCATTAAGCTCCTCTTTTGACCTTCTTCAAAAAGGCCCTCCTCCACGCCGTGGGTTTTAGCGTTTTCGCCCCCAGGTAGGCCTACATTAGCCTTTGAAAATATATATTTTACAAATCCTGCCCGTTGCATCCTCGCCGCGAACGCCCACGCCCACGGAACGTTGTCCGCGGAGCCGAGAGCGCAAAAAGAAGCCGTAGATGTTAAAAAGAGGCAAATCGGCCGCCTTCCTACCTGTGCGAGGCCGCCCGAGGCGATCTCTCGCTCCCTCGCTTTTAAACGCCTATTTACTCTTCTCTCTCCACTTCGTCGGGGATTTAACGCCCTAATTCGCACTACTTGCATTAATTGACAATATTCGCCGCCGGAAAAGCGAGCTTTAACGGTCGAAAAGAGGAAAATGTGACAGGTGATGTTACTTACTTTGTTCAGGACAGGTAAGCAGCGCCTCGTCACAGCGACTTCAAATCCCCGTAACTTTTCTCTTTTTCTTTCGCCACTTCCTTTTTAAAAAACGACCACACTCTGCATTTACGTCATTGTATCTTTCACTCACTCGAAATATTTCACACAAATCACTTCAAATCACAGGACTTATTCTCGGAGCGGCCACAGATATTCACGGCGAGAAGGAGCGGGCACCTTCCCTTCACGAGCGAAAGTTTACAACTGGCTCCGCGTTCGCCTCGTCCACGCATGCGCACAAACTTTGGCCGGAGAGGATTAAACACGGAGAAGAGCGCACCTTGAACTCGGATGTAACTTCATTCTAATGTAATATCTGCATTACAAATTTAAAAGTACGACATGTCAATAGATTATCATAG
>NC_061854.1:21759384-21814384 GCF_019202785.1 Penaeus chinensis
CAAAGAAATAAGTTGAACTAAAACCAATGACACGAAAATGAACACAATGCATAAACCATTAAAATGAGGTTAGTATTTCCCTGTATCTAAACAACCGGTAAACAACACTAACAATGGAAAAGCCTGCGCAAGGACGACCAGTGATTAAGATATCCACAAATATGTTGAGCTAACGTTAAAATTGCCTGCATATCTTAAGTCTTTGTATAAAACCATTGTCATTATAATCTCACTTCCTTGCACAGTATAAGTTGTTTCCGGGATCATTAGAAGTTTCTTTTCAAGGAATCGTGTACCCAAACAGTTGCCGTTTATCGTCTTTGCGGTAGTAAGTAAGTAAGTAACTTTCAACGTTGATGATCAAATTTACGATAAATGGCAATGATAACGTTAATAGCAATAACAATTGCTATAATTATTGTTTTGTAATTACTATCACTATCCATTTTATTATCAGTGTTATTATCATTATCATCTAATACTTCGCAGTCATTAGGAATTTCACTATGAACAATCTTTATTTCTGCTGTCACCGACAGCAATACTGCCATTATTATTTTTCCTCACAGTCGTTATTATTTTCATTATCAACAATTTGATTATAATTATATCGGAACTCATATCAACTGCACCACTGTAATCATTACTGCCATAATATCATCTTTCTTTTAATCATTATTGTCATTATCATTAACAGTATCATCACTTCTTTATAATTATTATCATCATCATCATTATCGTCACTATCATCATCATCATCATTATCATCACCATTATATTCTTAAAGGATTATGATTTTTATCGTTATTGCTACCATAAATATTATCATCATAATTATTGTTGTTATTAGTGAGATAATGACTGCAATATTATCATTATTGATGATAAAAGTAATGACAATAATCAATATTATTCTTATCCACATCATTATATTGCTATTATTGTCATTATTTTATGTAATGATAATATTGTTATCTTTTTATTAGTATCATCGTCATCATGGTCGCTATCACTGTTATTGTTATCGATATCAGTATTCTACGATTGTTATCGTTATAAACATTATTGTTATTATTATCTTTATCATCATCATTATACTTACTATCATCATTATTATCATCGTCATTATTATCATTATTATCATTATCATAATTGTTATCATCATTATTATTATTATCATTATTATTTTATTATATTATAATTATCATTATCATTACTGTTATTATTGTTATTATTGTTATTATTATTAGTATTATTATTGTTATTATTATTACAGTTATTATTGTTATCATTATTATCAATAATGTTATTATTGTCATAATTAGTATTATTATTGTCATCACTATTATCAATAATAATAATACTATTACCATTATTGTTATCATCATCATTATCATTAATGTTCCTATCATTATCATTATCATTATCAGGATTATCCTCATCATTATTATCACTGTTATCATTATCAATATTGTTATTACTATTACTATTGTTATAATCATCATTATCATTATCATTATTATCATTATTATTATTATTATTGTATTATTATTATTATTGTTGTTATTATTATTATTATCATTATCATTATTATTATTATTATTATTATTATTACTATTATTTTTATTATCATCATCATTCCTATCCTTTTTATCATTATCAGTGTCATTATTGTCATGATAATTATTACTATCATCATCATCATTATTATCATTATTATTGCTATTAGTGTTATTGTTACTCCCATTACTATTGTTATTATTAGTATACTTACCATCATCATCATTATTATTATTGTTATTATTATTATGATCATTATCGTTATCGTTCTCATTAAAATGATTGTTCCTATTTTAATTGTCACCGGCATTGTTATTATCATCAATATCATTATTATCATTGTTATTGTCATCATTAATACTACTATTAGTATTATTGTTATTATTATTACTATCATCAACATTATCTTTTTATCATTATTATTATCCTTTAAATTATTACTATTCTTCTATTATCGTTATAATTATCAATTATGATTATCATTATTACCATTATTATCATCATTTCTAATATCATCCTTCTTATAATCATTATATTGTTAAACTCCTATCATTATTACAATTATTATTGCTCTAAACCTAATTCCTAATTCTTATTGTTCGAATTTTCATTGCAAATATCAAGGGTATTATTCATCCCTGACACTGTTAATATTATTATCATCTGTTATAACTTTTGCTCTAGCTGTTCTTTATCAAGATTCTTACTGTTATTTTCATTGTTGTGATTTTCGTTATTTTCATTATCATCATTATTCTCATAATCCTGATCTATATTGCTATCAATATCATTGTTATTGTTATCATTATTGGGTATTATTATTATAATTTTGATTATTATTATCATTATTATTATTATTATTATCATTATTATCATTATTATCATTATTATCATTATCATTACTATTGTAATTATTATTATTATTGTGACGTAATTATTATTATTATTGTGACCTATTAATATTAATATTGTTATTATTATTATTATTATTATTATTAATATAATTACCATTTTTATCATTATTATCATTATCATCATCATCATTATTAGTGTTATTATTATTATCATTATCATCATCATTATTATTATTATTATTATCATCATTATTATCATTAATATTATCGTCATAATCAGTATCGTTATCATTACTATTATTTTTATTACCATTACCATTATTATCATCATTACTAAGTTACAATTTTCATTATCATTATAATAATTATTATCTTATCATCATTATTACTGTCATTATTATCATTATCATTATTGTTATTGTTATCATTATCATTATTATTATTAGTAGTAGTAGTAGTAGTATCCTTATTATCATTAATATTATTATCATCTGTTATAACTTTTGCTCTAGCTATCATTATTGTTATTATCATTATTATTGTTTATTATCATTATTATGAATATTATTGTAATTATTATTATTTCTAATATTAGTGTTATTATCATCATTATTATTGCCATTATCATTATTACTAATATAATTATTATTATCATCATCATTATCAGTATTATCATTTTTATTATCATTATTATCATCATTAGTGCTATAAAAATAATAATTATTATTATCATTGTTATTGTTATCATTATAATCATTACCATGATTATTAATCATCATCATTATCATTGTTATTAATATCTTGTTGTTGTTGTTATTATTATTATTATTATTGTTATTATTATTATTATTATTATCATTATTGTTGTTGTTATTATTATTATTACTATTAATAATAGTAAGCAACGATAGCAATGATAATAACAATAACAATAATGATAACGATAATGATAATGATGATGACAATGATAGTAATAACAATAATAATTGTAATAATAATAACAATAATAATAGCAGATAACAATAGATAAAACTATAGTAATGATGAGGATGAGGATGAGGGTGATAATAATAGTAATATTAGTAATAATAATAATGATAATAACAATAATAACAACAAGAAACAACAATAAAAATGGTAATAATCACAATGATAATTATGATAATATCAATAATATCAACAACAATAATAATGATGGTAATGATACCAATGATAATCATGATGATTATGATAATGATCATGATAATTATAATAATGATGATGATATCAACGATGGTGAAGATGATGATGATAAGAATGATAATAATAACTAAACCTGGAGTGGCAGAGTTTCGAAAATAATAATGATGATGATGATGTTGATAATAATAATAATAATAATAACAACAATAACAATATAATAGTAATAAAAGTAATATTAATACGAATACAATTACCACTAAAGATAATAATGATAATGATAATAATAATGATGATAAGAGCAATAATATTAACAAATGATAACAATGATAGTAATGAAGATAACGATAATGATGGTACTACTTCTATTAATAATAATAACAACAATAATAATACTAATGATAATAAAGATAATGATAATAATCGTAATAACGATAATCACCATTATCCTAACTATGATACCAACGCTAATGATAATAATATTAATATTTATCCTATAACAACAGCGCGTGTTTTTATGTCTTAGGATAAGAGACCGATTTTTTTTCCATATACAAGGTCCCACAATGTGTTGTTTTAAACATACGTACGTTCAAAATTCTATAATATCACCAGTGCTTAGCGTGATGGTGACGATTAATACTAATAATGACAATGATGATTTATAATGATATTGACGGTAGGAATGACAAAAACAACAGTCCTGGAAAATCCATTCTAAACAAATTTATTTGAAAAGTGAGACGGCAGTTTCAAAATCAAACTAGTGTCATTTGTGCGAGTAATAACAACAACAACAACGATAATAATGATAATAATAAGTATAATAATTATGGTAATAATTATACTACTAATAATGATTGTAATAGTAATAATAATGACAATCATAACGATAAGGAGCATGATAATATTGATAATGGTAATAATACCAGTACCAACAAATATGATAATAATGAAGTAATGATATTGAAAATAATAATAGTACTCATAATAATGATTATAATAGTAATAATAATAATAATAGCAATAGCAAGGTTAATGATAACAGCAACAATAATGACAGCAACGATAATAGTAATAATAATGATGATAATATTAGTGATAGTAGTAATGATGATAATAATGATGGTAATGATAAAAATGGTGATGCTAATGATAATAACAATGGCAATAATTATAATGATGATGACCTTAATAAAACAGCAATAAAAACAATAACAATATGCTGTAAATGTTCTCATTATTATCATCCTTCTTTTTATTAACATTATTGTTAGCACTATCATCATTATTATTATCATTATCATTATCAATACTATTATCATCATCATCACCATCATCATTATTATCATCATTATTACTGTTTGTATTATTATCATAATTATCCGTTGGCAATCTTTATGGTCAGATCTGACCACCAGTAAACTACAAACCATAAAACCTTTTCCATCTCTCCTTGGTCGGCACAGACGCTGAGAAAATTGCCTTTTCCCGTTTACGCATAAGTTACACCAGCCTCGTAGATGACTACAGTCCGCTCAGTGTATGGACAGACTATCTCAGATCATGTTGGGGTTCGTAAATGTTTTGCTGAGTATTTTGAGCAGCTGTACCAGGTAGACCTTCCAACAGTTTGCTTGGATGCAAATGGTATCATAATACCTGTACCGGACCCACCCATCAGCGGGGACCCTCTACCTTAACTGAGGTTAGGATAGCGACCTGTTGAGGGACGTGGTCAATCCTCTCTGGGAGGGGAAAGGGGATCGTTGGGACTGTAGTAACTACCGTGCCATTTCACTGCTCAGTATACTAGGCAAGTTTTCGCCCGCTTTCTTCTGAAATGGATCCGCGGCCACCTACTAGGGCACCAGAGACCGGAGCAGTCTGGATTCACTCCCGGCAAGTCTACAATAGACCGCATCCTTTGACTCGGTGCATCGAGAATTGCTTTGGGAGATTCTGAGACTTAGGGGTATTCCGACACGGATTATTGGCCTAATAGCAAGCCTATGTGCCGGTACTGAAAGTGCTGTAGAGTGTGGTGGCGGCCTGTCGAACTTCTTCCCTGATAATTCAGGGGTGAAGCAAGGCTGTGTCCTTGCACCAACACTTTTCAACACCTGCATGGTTTGGATAATGGGCAGAGCTTCTATCCAAAGTCAGTGTGGAGCAACACTGGCCAATATCAAGGTCTCAGACCTTGACTTTACCGATGGTGTTGCTATCCCATCTGAGAGTCTGGTGGTCTGGTGGCAGCTCTTGATGCATTTAGGAATGAGGCGAAGTCCTTGGGCCTAGAGGTCTCCTGGACTAAGACCAAGATTCAGGACTTTGGGGGCCTGTTAGGGAAACCCTTTCAGTCAATCCATGCTTGCAGTGATGATACTGAAGCCATAGAGAGCTTTGCATACCTTGTTAGTGTAGTCCATATCTCTGGGCTGTCAGATCAAGAAGTCAGTAGACAGATTGGTCTGGCAGCAAGAGCCATGAACTCGATCAACAAGAGCATTTGGAGATGTCGGTACCTTTGCAGAAGGACCAAGCTACGTATCTTCAAGGCCTTGATACTGCCAGTTTTGCTCTATGGAAGAGAAACCTGGACGCTATCTAGTGCCCTGGGAGTCTCGTCTTGATGTCTTTTGTAACAAGTCTGTCGCGAGGAGTTAGAGATGGACCGAAGACCTGCCTGGAGACTCGCTTGAAGCCACGCGCCCACGTCGGCGTTAGCCCCTTGATGATGATGATCATTATTACTTTTATCATTATTGTTATTACTATTGTTATTATTATTGTCATTATCATTATTATTAGTGGTATTATCATTATTATTATCATTGTTATTATTGTTATCATAAAGGTGATAATAATGAAAAAACAATAATAGGAATTATTATTATCATTATCATTATTCCTATCACGGTTGTTATTTATGTTGTTATTGTTATTTTATTTTGTTATGAATATTATTATTATTGCTTTTGATACTAATATTAGCATTATCATAATTTTTATCATTACTATTATTATTTTATTATAATTTGATTTTCATTCTTCTTATTATTATTGTTATTATTAATATTGTTATTATTATTATTATAATTTTTATTATTATTACTATTATTATCATTATTATTGTTGTTATTGTTATAGTTATTATTGTCATTATTACTATTACTGTTGTTGTTGATTGTTATTGTCATGATTATCATCATTATTATCAGTATTATTATTATTAATATAATCATTACTAATATTATAACTGTCATTTGTATCACTGTTATTATTATTATCATTATCATTATTATTATTATTATTATTATTATTATTATTATTATTATTGTTATTATTATTATTAACATTATTGTTGTTGTTATTACCATTACCATTATTGTTATTATTACTATTGTTATTGTTATTATTATTATCATTTTTGTTTCTACTATCACCATTATCCTCATTTTCATCCTGTAATTCTTATTATTGTTATTACTATTATCATTTTTATTATTATTATTATGATTTTCATTATTCATATTATAATTATAATTAATTACTGTTATCATCTGTTATTATCATCATCATTAATATTGTTATTATAATTATTATTGTTGTTGTTGTTGCTATTATTATTGTTGTTATTATTGTTGTTGTTATTATTATTATTATTTGTATTATTATTATTATTATTATGATTATTATTATCATGATCATTATCATCATGATAATTATCATTATGATTTTTTTCAGTACCATTAATAATAGCAATAATTCGAAATCGTACACTTTGATATTTACATCTCTATCATAATTGGGCATTTCTGATGAACATGTAACACTGGAACGGATAATTGTAATCCTGAAACGAAAATCACATAAAAGCGACGTATTTTCCAACTTGGAATTTGAAAGAAAACAAAGTGGGTGCTGGTACATTGCCATTTCCAACATCAAAGAATACTTATGAACCAAACTATATAAATTGAATATAATCAGACTCACTGCTAAAAATAACTAATAAGTCAGGGAACGATCTAATATATAAAAAGCATGCAACTCCATCCTATTGTTTACAAAATTTATATTTTAACCCCGCGAATCACTCCTTGTTGTTGAGGTTAGACTCGAACTTAGTTTCGCAGAGTTATTTTTCAATTATTCCACTTTCGGAGTGACATTACTTTCTCGAGAACAGGCACCTTAGGAATAGTAATTACTGTACTTGTTAACAGAAGGACTTACACGGCAGGAAAATGTAATATTTGTGATATAAAGGTCAATATCTAGTCGTCACGAAATAGAGCTTTAGATTTGGATTTATAATTTTCTTCCTAATTTTTACCGTTTCGTTTTTATTCTTTTAATTTGGGACAATATGTAGAAAAGGGTAGGGTTGTGGGTTACTTTCGAAACAATTTTGATATTTTTCTGCATGAAATCCACTGCTTTCAACGATTTTAGGCTTTGTTCATTGTGCAATGAATTGTTCAGGAGATATGATCACCATCTCCTTCGACAATCTTGATTTGAGTCCCGATAGCAGGGGAGGGCATGAAGTATATCAGAGAAATTATGGGGTAAAACAGGACCCAAGTGGTTATTAAACAAAATGTCGTAACCCAACATCCAACCTAACCTAACACTGTGGTATATATTACCTAGCCAGAGGGCTCTGCCCCCTGGACCCCCGTGGTAGTATATGTGCCTAGCTAGGGGGCTATGCCCCCTGGACCCCCACAATAGTATATGCGTCTAGAATTCACCCTCGTAATGTAAACAAGATGAGCTACTTAGCCAAATTTGGGGGATCTTCTCTTTGCTTTTACGTATAGCACCCTTGGTAAGCATTTGCACATGTATAGCCATAGAAGGACTTTGTCTTGGTTTGTATGAATCTATCATTTCATGTAGGTTTTATTACCCAACTCTGCCACTACCTTATGCTACATATTGTCTTAATTTGATTTTGTGATTTTCCTTAAATTTTTTACTGTTTCATTTTTATTCTACTAAGTCATATTAAATCAGATGCTAATGTTTTATGTTGCCATCCAACTTTGTAATTCATATTTGTTCCAATTCTTCTTGTCGGAGTGTGCGTGAATAGGCTGTAGTTTTCCGTTGCAGTTGCTTCTAAGGGTGACTTTTTAGTTCCACACTACATTCCAATTTAGCAGTTATTATTCGTTGTATCAGATATCCACACTGCAATGTATGTGAATCTCTTGTTATTTTCCATCACAAATGATATAAATGAAGGTATTGGTAATGTTTACAAAGAGACTACATCCTCTGAGATTAAGTGCCCATTACTCAGCCATTCCTGGGAAATACACAAACACAAGTATATGGACAAAAACCTTCATAACCCGGGGCTTTGCTGTATTTCCCAATAGGGTCTCTGCCCTCGACCCCCACCTTATTGCCATGGACTTACTTTCCCCGTGGCATTTGTTGTGGTAACTTTGTAAAGTTATGATTACTTTTACTTATTTCCTGCATAATGACCATAATAACATTGGGGAATATCAAATGACAATGTCATAAAGAGAGGGAAAATAACTATGCACACTTATACATGAAATAATCTATATGGGCATCGAATAAAATCAGTGGCTGAGGACTTAGTCTGTACGCAGCTCTCTATGTATTTTCGTCATTTCCTACATTATTTTTTGCTTGTACAGATTATTTGATTAGGCTGTAAATGAGTGTAGTTATTTCCCTCATTGTATGACATTGTTATTAGATTTTCCCCATGTTTGTGTGGTCATTATGTAAATGTATACCAGTAAATATTACTTACATGTTGCACACCTTTTTATTATGAATTTACAAAGGATATGCCAAGTGCACTAAATATTTTTATTCTGTCTATTACAGGCAAAGTTTACTTTGTTCCATATGCAATGTGAAACTGAAACTATATCTTTTATTGTATGTCTGTCAGTAGGTTTTAATAAAAATACACGTTCATGAATTAAAATGGATTGACTGAACATTTCATTCAAGAATAGGTTATAGAACAAGAAAAATATGTAATAAACTGGTAAATTTTTGGAATTGGTCTGCATTTTAAAATTGTTAAATTTGGTATCATGTATGATGTGTGCAAGCTAGAGTCGGACGGGTTTGAATTATGCATCAATAAAGTAAGTGATCTCACAACTCAAGATGAGATGGTGGTATTGCAAGGTAAACATCTCTTGCTTGGTCCCAGTTTCTTGTGCAAATTAGGAGAGTTTTTTGACTGATGTATTCTGCTTATTTGTCAATTTTCCTGACTTGTATAACTGCATATGGGTATTTGACATGGCTAGGGGTTCAATGATAACCAAAATGAATGGGTTTTAAGATGTGTAACTATTCTAGAAATTCACAAATAAAATTTAAATCCAGTTGCTAGAAATCATGGTACTAATATATACTTTTGATTTAATTTAATTTTTTTCTTTAGATATTATTGGTAAATATTTACAAGACTTTTATGCATCTGCCACTGACCGCTGTGCCTTTGTTGCTAAGGCAAAACACAGAGTACCTTTATCAGGGGAGATAAACTTGTAGAACTGTCATTATGGATATAGGTGTGATTGTATTCTTAAGAAATATGATTTTTATTTGCATGAAATCCATTGATTTAACCAAAGCCAATGTTCATTTTTAGTGCAGACCTTTAGTTAATCTTTGCAGTATTGACACATTTGACTAGGGCAAGTTGAAGATAATATTCTTGTTGCGGACAAAATGTTGAAGTCATCTGCAGACATGAATAGTAATGCCACAAGTAAGAGAAAATAGTGCAGAAAGTGCTGCTCATAGCCTAAGTCTGCTTGATGCTCATGAGTTTCAGCTCTATCTTGTACTTACTGAGCTGAAGACAATATTTGTAGGGATGTTGGGGGTAGAGCTCCCCATAAACCCTTCCTTTAGATCATTGGTTCCCAACCTGGGGGTAAATTACCCTCTGGGGGTAATTTAGCAATTTTTCGGGGGTAATGGAGGGGTGACAGAAAAATGTTAAGAATTCTGAAAATCAAGTAAGCATTGGTATTAGGATTAATGTTAACTTAGTCTTAGTATTTTAAGTTGTAAAGTAAACCTATTATAAGTAAGTAACAAAGCTAAACCAAATAACAATAAATATCAAAAACTAATATACAGTATTAGAAAAGAAAAAATATATAGCTAAGTGTGTGGTAACCAAAAAGTATATATAAATGTTGACAACATTTTGTGAAAGGGGTAACATGCTTAATGTGGCATGCTAAATTGGGTAACAAGCTGAAAAAGGTTGGGAACCACTGCTTTAGATACTGCCTGATGGGCATGTGTCAACCAGTCCCTGCAACTTATTGTTGGAAAAAAATAATTGTGACATGGAGTTCGAGACTGTAAAGAAGTACCCTCCTCCTCAACTAACAGTTTTAGGGTAGGGGGTATAAATCATATAAAATACTGTTGAACTGTGTCTAACCTAAAATTAAGACATATGGTAGTCTAGTAATGTATTCACCTGTATGGCATATATTGTACATGGTGATTGTGGTTGCTTGCACAGCTAGTGGGGATATTGTGAAAAGACCAACAAACATCCTTCATATACATTTTCATTGGATAGACCTTGAACTGGTTCCTTATTTGACAGTAACCCCCCTGGGTGTATTACCAATGTAAATGTATCATACCATTTTTGTTGTATGAGAACTGACTCCAGACTGCTGAGAATAGTAAACTTTATTAAGCCCAGAACAATAGTTGATATGAAACTTTCCTTGTATATGATTTGCCTTCCAGTTCAAGAATGGTTTTAATTGATTATTATCTATAGACTAATTAAACATATATATTTTTTTTCTTCTGATATATGGCTTCTTTTCAAATAAGTGCACATCAGGTAAAAGAAAAAACATATTTTTATTGATTGATGTGAAGGATGAAAGTTGGAGCTGCTGCGAATATTAACTTTTTTATTTCCAGTTTGCATAGTGTAAAGTAATAATGCCCCTCAGCTCATCCACCACAAAACACCTCAGTTGTCAAATGGATTTGGATATGACACAATAACAAGAAATAAGTACTATCCTCAAAGCCACTGTGGGTGATTCATTAACCATTACCCTTTTATTTTACAAACAATGAGTAGCATTTTTTGCAAATAGTAGACAATAAGGATATTTAGACCCAACAAAAACATTACATTATATATTATTTTTTATAAAGATGGCATCTTTGAATGAATAATTTTTATTTTAAGACTTGAAAAAAATGGAGTGGATTGTTTTATGTACTGCTATATTTGGTGTTTGATTATGCAGTGAAAGTGGATTTTTCCCAGTTTCTAACACTTTTTATTTTTTTTATTTTATAGGCTCTACAGGTTATATGAAACAGTTGCCTGTCAAAAGCAGATTGTTCCGCACTTGTTTACTGTTATTCATCCTTATAATTGTGTCATTTATGTTGGCATCTTGTCTTTCTGTCATGTTGTAGGGACTGCTTATTTTTTTTTAGTTGCCTTTACTCTTTTTTTATAAAAAATTTTATTTGTTTTCTAAGGATTCTTCCAGTGGGGCGAGACAAGTGTATATGAAAAGGTTGACAATCAATTTATATATTTTTTAAAAAGCAGAGTTTTAATGAAGACATATATTTTATTTTACAATACTCAGAAATTAGGAAAAACATTTTGATTGGCAATGCCATTATTAGTATTAAAGCTGGTAGTGACTCAATTACTGATGAATTAGAATTTGTATCTGTGATGTTGATAGCAATTATCATGATACATGTTAATAATAAGTATTTGTAACCTATTTATTTGTTTCTTTATTTACATGCTTTTACAGTAGGAGAAGCTTGGTGACATTATTCAAGTTAAAGAATACACTTAAAAGATAACAGGCTGCAAGTCCAACCCAACAGTGTTACAATGTCAAGTGACTACCATGTCCTCTGGGCTATGTGCTCTGACATAGACTAAACAAAATCAGTGATGTATATTCTGGCAAGATAGAGCTTGAACAGGTTCCTTAGTTGACAGTTAATTTTCAAGGAGTTCTACAAGCTATTTCATTCCAGATTGTATGTGGCAAAGTTTTATTGGTGGTTTGCCAAAATGGTGACTGGTTGATATTGCACCACTGTCAGGTTGGACTGCAGATTGTAGGCCTTCGATCACAGATCACAGATTAACTAAATTTGAATGGATCATTGCCAAAGTCATTTTGAAAACCACTGTGGATATCTTATAAATATTTAACCAAAGATAATGAATAATGGCTGTACATATAATAGGTTTAATTATATAAGACTAAGTATATTTTATATGTATATATATTTTTTTTCAGGTTCTGTTTTTGCTTCCTGCTCTGTTTAAAGATGAGTGAAATCCACCAGTATATCCTGGTAACCAAAAACAACTTGACTTCGGACCAGAGAAAGTTGTATGACTTAGTTCAAGCAGCTGGTATTGTGATGCATCCAACACTTTTCAAGTGAGTGGAGAAGTCTCTTGGTTCTCCAGCATTTTAGAAGAAATATTCATTCCATTTTTTTCTTTTTTTCTGTATCTATTTTTTTATATAGATGATAAAAATTTTCAAATATCAATGTTGAAAAGGCATATTTGTAATAACCTACATATGACCTCTTCCTTGTTACCCGCAAAGGAGCATCATGGACCTCCTCAACGAGAAAGTTCCTCCACATGCTCTCCTCAGTGTACTAAAGGAGCAGAGTGGAAGGATTCTCAACAGGAGCAACATCAACGATAACTTCCTTCCAGAGGAATTCATAAATGGAAACATGAGATAAACAAACTGCTGATCTTCAGGGATAATATCTGGTTGTTGTGGATTTTGTAAATGATCTTACTAGTTACCAAAAGGTTGAAAAGCTTTAGTTAATATAGTTTTTTTTTTTTTAATTAATTTCCTCTGCTTTCTCCTTTCCTCTTCTCTTCTCTTCTCTCCTCTCCTCTCCTCTCCTCTCCTCTCCTCTCCTCTCTTCTCTTCTCTTCTCTTCTCTTCTCTTCTCTTCTCTTCTCTTCTCTTCTCTTCTCTTCTCTTCTCTTCTCTTCTCTTCTCTTCTCTTCTCTTCTCTTCTCTTCTCTTCTCTTCTCTCTCTCTCTCTCTTCTCCTCTCCTCTCCTCTCTCTCTCTCTTCTCTTCTCTTCTCTTCTCTTCTCTTCTCTTCTCTTCTCTTCTCTTCTCTTCTCTTCTCTTCTCTTCTCTTCTCTTCTCTTCTCTTCTCTTCTCTTCTCTTCTCTTCTCTTCTCTTCTCTTCTCTTCTCCTCTCCTCTCCTCTCCTCTCTTCTCCTCTCTTTTCTCTTCTCTCCTCTCGTTTTATCTCATCTCCTCTCCTCTCCTCTCTCCTCTCCTCGATTAATGGTTCAATTATTCAATCTCAGATATACCTTAATGTACCAGTAGATAAAAGAAAAAACAATTGTCATCATTATTTAAACATTTTCTTTCTTAGATGAAAAAAATAAAAACTTTGGATGTATTTTAAAGGCAAGTTAGTGTATTGCCAGGGAAATGTGAAAAGTTTTGTGATTAGCTCTTGGAGCAAATGGTAAAAATTTCTTTCTGACAGACGCTAATGAGCATCTTGATAATAATTAACAATTAGCTTTTGTTATATGGTAGTAGTATATGAGTAGTTTTTTTTTGTATTGTCTATAAAACAATTTTTTATCATTCACAAGCAAGTGCCAACTACATTAACACAGTATATCAGTACAAAAGTATTGAAATGTAGATAATGTACCAAATACTATTTTTGAGAAGTGAGTATAAGGTTTTTTAAAATTAGATTTAAATAATAGTTCCTGCCTGCTAATAAAAAAGTACACAGGTGTGTTGGCTGAAACTGAGGATAACGAGGGCATTACATTACCAAAAGATTATTGATATTGGAAAATATTGATGTATTTACTCATTTTTTCAGCTTTGTCATTTATTATCAAACTGAATTGACTGCAAATAGGTATATATTGCATTTTTGTGAAGTAAGAGTAGATTGTTTTATAATATGTCATATATATATATATATATATATATATATATATATATATAATGTATGTATATATACATATAGATAAATATATTTTATAATTACACTGATTATTTTTTATTGTATTAAGCATGTCAAATAATAGTTATAAAAGCTGATATTTTTGCGCCAGCAGAGAAGTACATAAAATGAAAAGCTTTAAAACTCTTTGTCATTATTTCATATAAAGGATACCTGCATAATAAAGAATATTTATTAATTGATTGTTCTTGCAATTTTTTACCCTTACTTATAATGATGTATCTGTATTTTGTTCAAAGAAATATTTGATTACATTATTTTATACTGATGAATAAAGAAAAATATTTTTACACAAGATCACCACAGAGCACATAAATAAAGAAAAGGGGGGAGATAAGTAGATCATTTTACATTTTCCAAGTTATGTGCATTACTTCTTGACCTTGTTCGTGTAAAGATGATGGCCAGTCCCATTTTCATTTTGCCAAAATGTATTCTTTGCTATCATTATATAATACTTATTCAGTGGATCAGTTCATAGGGATTTGAAGGAAAATCATTAAATTCGTGCTATATAGAAAGTTCCATAGTAATAACCCCCCAATCCCTTGCTCGTTGTTATCGTGGGGGGGTTTAGGAGACAGAGACAGGCCCAATGTAGGGGATCAGCCCTGCCTTGGACCTCAGCCCTTGTCTCAACTAATTTTGCATGATCTTTTCTTCTCCACCTTACTTTTCTTTTTCTTTACTATTCCCTTCTTCTGTCCACATCCTAAGGTGTGAGAGCCATGCTAAAAGGATGGCTCTGTGCCAGTCATGAACGGCCTCCGGGTGCCATGTACACAGTATTCCCTTGATTAATCACCTAGACCATTTCCTTTCCCCACTTATTTCAGGCTCACCATGGCCAGTAATTAAGAGTTTTTACCCTTATTAAAGGCATTAAGGCTTGCCCCTTCATCAACTAGCCTATTTACATTTGATGTCATTGGTTTCCTGGCCCCTGTCTGTCCTTTAACCACGACTCCAACCACTGATTCTAATACCCCTTTCAGTGTTTGCTCTCAACTCTATCCATTCCAAATCATTCATCCAGGTCATTACTCAAGAATACACCCATTCCTCTCTCACAACATCTTCCACTGCACGGGCTTCTTCATTGTCTGCCCCCGCCCCCTTATTACTACTCTTTATCCTTATTGTCCTCTTCCCAACAATACTACCTCTCCCCATACCACCCCATCTTCCCCTCGCCTTCGTCTTTCTACTGCTTCCATCTCTGCAAACCTTTTGAACACCCTTTTTGGCCCAGTCAAGTGGGATCAATTCTTTTGTGATTCTCCCTACAGCCACATATTCTGCCAATACCCTTCCCTTCCAACAATATATCCAAAACAAGTAGTTGAACGGCTGCAAAAGTTTCCTTTTGCTGCTATTCCGATCTTTCACGCCTTGTCACAGTTACATTTGAGTCCAAAGCTTGTGCATTATCTACCCTGACTGACCTCACTCCTCTGTTAATACTTGTACCGGAACTGTCCTGTCTATGATAAGGATTGGTCAGACTGAGAAAACGACTTGTTCGCATGACTAGTTGACTATGATGCAGTGACAGTTAAGTGCTTTACTATTCCTACCAGAAGCTAACGTAAGTCCTACACCAATATTGCAAAGATTAGCTTCCGTAGACATGACCTCCCCCATGAAGTTTATATTGGTGGAGTGTCCTGCCCTGTCCGACCAAGCACTTTCGCTCCACAGCCCACTGCCCTCTTTGTGAACAACCGGGTCATGACAGTTGAAATTGCTCTGCTCAGTCACGCACATGTGCCAATTGAGGTGGCTGTCATAATGTATGTTATAGAAGCTGCCCTGTCTACAAGCTCGAATCTGAGGTAGAAGTTCTCAGATACAAACTAGGCCTCACTCTACGTGCGGCCACTCCGCTCCCCTCCCATCTTCTCAAGAAGTCTCAGCATCTCCCACAGTATCTCTTTCCTCTATTCTCTACTTCTTCTCTCCCCCAGTCAGATTCCTTTTCCAGTCTAAATCCAGATACTCAAATCTCTACCATTTCCCCGGATCCTTCCCCTCCTGACATTCTTCCCGATATTTCACCCTCTTCCCCTGATCCCGTATTTCATTTTCAGGATGACTCTCCTACTGCCACAACAATCGTTTCGTACCGTATTACCCTTTAATTGTTTCATAATAGCCCTTTTGCAGTTTCCTCATACATTGTTATCCCCCCTTCCTGCTTTAAATTTGATCCTACAACGTTCTACAACCTTTGACATCAAACACATCCTGATCATTAACTCATTTGCACCCTTTTCACCACATTATGTTACCATAGTGCTATATGACCTTTGATGTCTAGCACATTTATTTCTTCTAACCATTAACCAGTAACCATAATGATGATAGTGATAATAATTATGATAGTAATAATAAAAGTAATAATAATAATAATAATAATAATAATAATAATAATAATAATAATAATAATAATAATAATAATAATAATAATAATAATAATAATAATAATGTTAATGATAATGATAATGATAATAATAATAAAATGATAATAGTAATAATAATGATATTACTGATGATAATTTTGCCTGGTCTTTTCTTCTCCTTTCCTTTTCTTCATTATCCTCTTCTTCTGTCCACTTATCCTAATCGTTAAACTCATTTTTGCCGTTATCGCCGTAATACTTTATCAAGGCTCCCTACTTCCTAACTCCTTCCCATTCTAACAAGCCTTACCTTACACTATAGCGCATCAGCTCCCCCTCTCTGCCTTTTTCACTACCATACTACCCTCTAGTACTGTTCAACCTGTAACTTTGCCGTAATCATTAACTAATTCCTAACCCTTTTCGTTTTTCTGCTTTGCCTTTGATGCCATGCAGCACCTCCTTACCTGGGACTTTGCCCGCAACTCTCACGCTATCTCTACATTCTGAATACGCCGCTAATGACCTTAGATGTCGACGCGGCAGAAAAAAATCATCTAATGGAGATGGAGAAAAGTATAAGTGCTAATGGTAACCAGGTCCAAGAGGTGAGGGTTGGTATAAGTGAGCTGTATCTGGGCTGTATGCTGTGCTTTCATTATGTTTAATGTTATCACGGGAAATTTAAACAAAAAATAAAATAATTATATGTATCACGTATATATATATTTCCCAAGAAGTCTTTATACTAAATTTGTGTTCATTATTATCAAATAATCATATATTTCGTGACTAAATACTAGAACATTTATAAACTAATATCTATATAGCAAAAGTCTGAAAATGCATTAATAAAACAGAAAGTAAGTCATATCGCAGAATAAACTCGTGTATCATGACCATCATTGATTCATATTGCACGGAATGCGTTAAAGTCCCCTGGCCGCTTAGCCAAATGTGAATCCCAGAAATATGCAGGACGCTCCGGCGAGTCATAGCAAGTGATCTGCTGATGCTGCTGTCGTATTTGATGCAGAATTGACAAATATTTTATCGTATCTACTTAATTTAACAGAAACACAAAATTTGTTTTAGGGATGATACAGATATAGCAAAAGACTTAGCAGAGCAAGTTTAGAGTGAAATTCAGTAGTCTGGGCCTTAAAGTTTAGATGATCCAACAATAGATAAATAAGCTAATGGCGTCTACAATTCAGCTAGACAGACAGACAGAAGGAGAGAAAGTGAATGGGTGAAAGTGGATAGGGAATTAATGTAGATAGGAAGGGAGAAAAGAGGGAAAGAGAGTGATGAGTATGAGTATGAGAATGAATGTAATTGTGAGTGTGTGTTTGTACCACAATAAAAATGTATTTAGAATTACATGTTTGTCCATCTTTATTTTTTGGATCTTATTATTTTAGAAGAGAACTGTTGAGGAAATGAAATTTCATTATTCTAGTATGCAACTTTTAGATTTGTAAAACTGTTGTAAACTCAAAAATAGAATCTATCCATATTCCCTAAACTGGCAGGTTTTATATAATGTAAAGGGAATTAAAGGATATGTAAACATCTCATTATGAACAGATTCTTTAAAGTTGTCAAAGAAAAAAGTGTGGGATTATGTAAGGATGTCCATACATGGAGTAAGGCTGGGGTTAGCAAAAAGGGAAAGGGGGGGGGGGTAAGGACTATTAGATCAAAGAGCAGTTTAAGGAGAAGGTCAGGTGGGGGGGGGGGGGGTCTAGGGAAAGGTATCGTGACAAAAGGGAGTCAAAGAAAGAGGAAAATGTAGGAGAGGATGTGGTAGGAAAAGATGGGGGAGGACATTTAGATTGTCTGATGCTGTGAGTAGAGCGAAGAAGAAGAGGGATAGGAACCGAGGAAGTAGAGATTGGAGTGTCTGGATTTAGAATAGCAAAATATTTTGACTGGGAGAGGGAAGCGGTACAAGAGAGAATATAAAGAGTAAGAGGAAGAGTTTTTTTGGTAGATGTAGAAACACCCTTTGGGGAAGGGGGAGAAACAATGAAAGACAGCACTGTAGTAGGGAACGAGAGTAAAACCTCATCACCGTGCTCCCTGCCTGGCTTCGCGTAAAGTGAAGCCAAGTTTAAACGTGTGGACTGCTACCTCAGACTTAAACTCGAAGGTAGGGCAGGTCCTATAAAATATATTATGGGAGCTACCGGAATTGGCACATGTGCGTGATTGAATGTTCATGGCCAGGTTGGGCACAGAGAGGGCAGTGGGCTGTAGAGAGATAGTATTAGCAGGGTTGGATAAAAAGCCAACTTTTCTGACACTGATGGGGGAGGGGTTGATATGGTTAGACAGGGCATGTCTGCAGAAGGTAATTTTGGCAATATTGGTGTAGGACTTTTAGTGGCCTGTGGGAATAATGTAGCAATGTACTGTTACTGCAACATAGTCAACATGGTAGGCAAACAGGTCTTTATCACAGTCTGGCCAATCCTTGTCGTGGGCAGGGCAATCAGCTGAGGAGATGGAAACCGTTCTGGTACAAGTATTAAGGGAGAATTGAAGCTAGGCAGGAATAGGTTTGCAAGTGAGGTAAGTCAGGGTAGATAATGCACGAACTTGGGACTCAGATGTAACTGTGAACAATCAGAACGACTGCGAAAGTAAACTTTGTCTTCTTGTTTTTGAGAGACATTGTAGGAAGAGTAAGGTATTGTCATAGTAAGGGACGTCGATCTGCGAAAGGAAACCTTATCTACTTGTTTTTGGAGACATTGTTGGTAGAGTAGGGTATTGTCAGAGTATGGGACTGTTGGGGGAATCACCAAAAGTCGATCCCACTTAGCTGGACTAAAAAAGAGTGCTCAGAAGATTTGCAGAGGTGGAAGTAGTTGAAAGATGAGGACAAGAGAAAGCGGGAGTGATGCTAAGTAAGGTAGTACTACAGGGCAATGGAAAATAAGGATGAGAGTAGTAACACGGAAGAGGTTAATGAAGATTGTAGAGGATGAGGATATGAAGTGGAGGTTGTTGGGAGAGAAGAAGGAATGTTTTCTGGAGGTTGGGTAATGACCTGTGTGAGTACTTTGGAATTAATGTAATTAACAGCAGGTATTGAGGAGGGGGAAGTAGCTTTGTTCAGAATCGTGATCAAAGGAGAGCCAGGGGTCGGGGAACCAGAATAGTTAATAGAGGGGCAAGCCTCAATGCCCCTAACAAAGGTACAAAATCATTACTAGCCATGGTAAACCTGGAGTATGTGAAGAAGAGAAATGGCTCACCCCTCAGGGTCCCCATAAGGGGTAAGGCCTAGATAACTAAACGGGAATACCGTGCATATAGCTCCCTGAGGCAGTTCAGGACTGACTCAAAGCCAGCCTTTTATACTTTCAACGTGGCTCTCCCATCTTAGGAAGTGGACAGAAAGGGCTGGAGAAGAGAAAGATAGGAAAGGGGAGGAGGAAAAGACTGCAAAACTGGTTGAGCCAGGAGCTGAGGCCCAAGGTAGGGGAGGTCCCCAACATTGGGCGTAATTCTCCTGACAGTAAGGGGCATGGGATGAGGGGGGAGTACAAATTACCTCAAACCATAATTTTTTGTCTAAAAAGATGGAACTAACCTTATTTTCTTCATAGAACTCGTAGAGAGGATTTTTGTGTGTATTTTAACCTAGATTTTATGTTATATCTCTCCAAAGTAGTATATTTTTGTAATAGTGAAAGAAGCACAATTTTTTTTTCAGTTTTTACAAGCAATGAAAACAAAAATAAAAAAGAGGGATGAGCACTTCCAGTGCACTATTTTAAACTGGTCAGTGGTTAAGGATTACAAAGCAAAATAAATATGCTAGACATTTAAGGTCATATTGCACTATAGAAAGATGTAGTAGTGGGCTGTAGAGAGATAGTCGATGTTTAAATGTGATACGCGCCAAAAGTCGAATAGCAGTTCAGGATAGTATGACATTTAAAAGGGCAAAGAGGGGTGAGGGTAGAGAGGGTGAGTAAATGGACTAAGGTAGGGATTAACAAGGGTGATTAGGTCAAATATGTCAAAGAAAGAAGTGTGGGATTCTGCAAGGATGTCCGTAAGGGAAGGTAAGGATTAGCAAAAGGAGGAAGGGGGTTTATGGGCGATTAGATCACAGTTTCAGGAGAAATGTCAGGAGGGAGAGAATCCAGGGAAGGGAGTTGTTGTGACAAAGAGTCACATTTGCATCCAAGGGTCAAGCGGAAATGATAATAGGGAAGGAAGGGGGGACGATACAGATGAAGCAAGGGGAACGGGGTGTATTGGGAAGGAGTAGGAGGAGGGAATGTAGGGGGGACATGATAGGAGGAAGATGGATGTCGGCCATTACTTTGAGTGTGGAAGGCATGGAACAGAGAGATTGGAAGACGTATGAGGTGTAGGCTTGTTATTTTGATCATGATTAAATAGTTTTAAATGCCTTCGAGGAGGAATAGATACAAGGAGGTGGGGGGCTAGACACATCTTAGGAGGAAAGGGGATGTGCAGAGTGAAGGGCAGCATTGGAGTAGGCAGTAAGAGAGAACCTCATTGATTTGCTTCCTGTTAGGTCACACATAAAGGGGGGCCAAATTTGAATCTGAGAATTGCCACTTTGTAGGTAGGGCAGTCCCTATAAAACACATTATGGGAGCACCACAAGTGGCACACGTACGTGTGCAAGAGCAGTTTGATCAATCATGACCTGGTTGGGCATAGAGGGCATCAGACTGTGGAGTCGCAGTGTTTGGCCTAGATGCTAACAATTATGACATTGATGGGGTGGAAGTTGACATAGTCGGACAGGGACTCTCCGTCAAAATGACCATGAAAGTGGAGTCATGTCTACGGAATGCAATCTTGGCAATATTGGTGGAGGACTCACGGCAGCCTCTAGGGCGAATGGTGCAGCATCATAGTCCGTGAGGCAGGTGAGCAAGTCTTCTTCACAACATGACCAATCTTTGTTGGGAATTTGTCGGGGAGATGGAGACAGTTCCGGCACAAATATTGCGGGAGGGATAAGGTTAGACATGAATGGGATTCTTAGTGAAGTTAGTCATGGTTGATAATGCTTTAGCTTGAGATTCAGATGCAACTGTGACAAGGCAGGGATGATCAGGGCAGCTTTGTCTACTTGTTTTGGAGGCATTGTTGGAAGAGGAGAATGTTGTCAGAATAAGGGGCTGTAAATGGGTGCGCTAAACTAGGTACTCAAAAGATTTGTAGAGGTGGGGGTAATAGAAGGACAGGGTCATAAGGAAGAGGGAGTGGCACTGAGTGAAGTAGGGAGGAACAGGTAGTTGATGATACAGTAGAGGATGTTGACTGAGGAGGAATGTTTCCTGGAGGTTGAGTAATGACCTGGGTGGATGATTTGGACTGGACTGAGGTGTTAGTAGGTGTTGAGGAGAGGGTAATGGTAGGGTTCAGAGTCATGGTCAAAGGAGCCTGACCTAAAGAGCCTGGTGTCAGGGAACCGGGGGGGGGGGGGGTAAAATCAGTGGGGCTAATTGATAAAGGGGCAAGCTTCAATGCCCCTAATAAGGGTACAAAATATTTATTACTGTCTATGGTAAGCCTGGAGTATGTTGGGGAAAGAAATGGTCCATCCCTCAGGGTCCCTATGGGGTGTAAGAGCAAGACAGCTAGACAGGGGAATACCGTGACCATGGCTCCCCTAGGCTGTCCATGACTGGCACAAAGACAGCCTTTTATCCTTTCAACACAGCTCTCACACTTTAGGAAGTGGATATAAGGGGTTAGAGAAGAGGAGGAAAAGGAGAGGGGAAGAGAAGACCATGCAAAATTTGTTGAGTCAAGGGATGAGGCCCAAGGGAGGGGCGATCTCTGGCATTTGGCCTGTCTCCATCTCCTAACCCCCCCCCCCCATAAGGGGTAAGGCCTTGATAACTCAACGAGAATACCGTCCCTATAGCTCCCTGAGGCCGTTCAGGACTGACCCAAAGCCAGGCATCTTGGGAAAGTGAACAGAACGGGTAGGAGGAAAAAGAAAAGGAAAGGGGGAGCTGGGGCCCATGGTAGGGGAGGTCCCCAACATTGGGCCTGTTTCCTGACAATAAGGGGCATGGGATGAGGGGGAAAGTACGAGTTACCTCAAACCTAAAATCTAAAAAAAATGGAAGTAACCCTACAAAAACTGGTAATTTGCCCTGTCTCCGTCTCTTAAGCCCCCCCCCCCCCCCCCCCCCCCCCCCGACGGCAACAGTGGGCAAGGGATTGGGGTAGGGTTTAAAATTTAAATGACTCCAGTCCATCTTTATAGGTAAAAAATTACATGCAAATATCCATCAACCAACATCATTGCTTTTCAATGTTTTACTTGGTCGTTTCTTGCTTGTTCATCCCTTGCTTTGAGTTTTGACTTATTTTCAATGATAATATATCTATTTACAAAAGGACTGTGAAATAGGTATTTGTGATACATTATGCTATGGTGCATGCCCATACCCTATTGGTAATTGCAAGATAAGTAAATATAATATATATTTTTATTTGTACCTACATAGATATGAATATAGAGAGTGGTGCTACTTGTCTTTTGGGTAACTCCATAGCCACAAAAACACCATGGTAGTTAGTTACCCACTTGTCAATCATAACTTGGGGATGTACAGATGAGAGATCATTTCATGTTCACTGAGACTGCAATATAAAAAAATATGTATTTACTTATGGAGCTTGGGAAAGAAAGATGAGTTTTTAAAATCTATGTTAGCATGTAAACTAAACAAATGGTGCATTTATAAGCATTTATAATTTTTTTTAAAGAGAGCAAAGGCCTACATACAAAAAAAACAAAAGTGTCCATTTTAGAATGCTGTTAATGGTTAGAAGAAATAAATGTGCTAGACATCATAGGCCATATAGCACTATGGTAAAATATTGTGGCAAAAAAGGTGGAAAAGAGTTAATCAGGATAAGATGTTTGATGTCAAAAGTTGCAGAAAGCTTTAGGATTGAACAGTGGTGAAAAAGATAAGGAGAGGAAGCAAATGGAATACAGTGGGGATTTGTAAAAGGAGAAAGGTTTAAGGGTATGGGGCGATCAGATTAAATGGAGAGTATGTGTCTGAGGAAGGGAGGAAAACTGCGAAAGAGAAATTATGAAACAATCTAAGGGTAAGTAGTTGTAGAAGAACCCAGAGAATGAGATAAGGGAACAGGGGAAGGTGGTGAAGTATCGGGAAGAATGTCAGGAGGGGAGGGATCTGGAGAAGAACATTGTTGTGACACAAAGGAGTCATGTGAGCATCCAGATAGGAGTGGTAATGATAATGGGTTAGAAAGAGAACTGGAGGGAAGTTGGGATGGGAAGTCTGAGAAACAAAGGTTTTCTTATGTGGAGGAAAAGGGGGAATAGATGTCCAAAGAGCAGGAGAGGTGGATGTAGGAAAGGATGTGGTATGAGAATATGGAGTGGAATGTTTAGATTGTCATGACTAGGTTGGGCACATAGAGGGCAGTGGGCTGTGGAGTGACAGTGTTTGGATGGGTGGCCAAAAGGCCAACATATTTGACATGGATGAGGAAGGGGTCGATATTATCGGACAGGATGGGACACTCCACCAATATAAACTTCATGGGGGAGGTCATGTCTATGGAAGCTAATCTTTGCAATATTCGTGTAGTACTTACGTTGGCCTCTGGGAGGAATAATGTAGCACTAAACTGCCACTGCATCATACTTAACAAGGCATGTAAACAAATCACGTTCACAGTCTGGCCAGTCCTTGTCATAGACAGAACAATCAGTTGGGGAGATGGAAACAGTTCTGGTACAAGTAATAAGGGAGGAGTTGGGCAGGAATAAGTTTGCCATGGAGGTCAGTCAAGGAAGATAATGCATGAACTTGGGACTCGGATGTAATTGTGACAAGACGTGAAAGATTGAAACAACTGCAAAAGGAAACTTTACCTACTTGTTTTTGGTTGGAAGAGAAGGGTGTTGTCAGAGTATGGGCCTGTAGGTGGAATCACAAAGATCCCACTTGGCTGGGCCAAAAAGGGTACGCATAAGGTTTGCAGAGGTGGGAGCAGTAAGACAAGGGCAGGAGTAAGATGGGGTGGTATGGAGAGAAGTAGTACTGTCAGAAAGAGGACAATGAGGATGAAGAAAGGGGGTGGGGGAAGACAATGAAGCAGACTATGCAGTAAAAGACGGGGTGGAGGATGTTGGGAGAGAAGGGGTGTATTCCGAAGGTTGAGTAATAACCTGGGTGGATGAATCAGAATGGATAGAGATGACAGCAAACATTGAGAAAGAGGTATTATTATCAGTGGTTGGAGCCATAGTCAAAGGAAAGGCAGGGGTCAGGAAACCAAAACTTAATGCCCCTAATAAGGGTAAAAAATCTTCATTATTAGACTGACATATATGGGGAGAAGAAACATAAGGATAAGTCCGATATGCGAAGCTGAGCTTTGCCCGGGCTATGCCAATGAGGGGAGCCCGGCCTGTGTCGACTAATGCCGACTCGCTATCGTGTGTCAGCTGGTGCTGACTCGTCTTAGTCCTTACCCGCCGTGGTGCCCAGTCACAGCAGTAACCTCCAGGCGACAATTGCAACTTCTCGTGCCTGGGCGGGGCGCGAACCGCCGACCCCTCGGATGAGAGGCCGACACGTTACCACTGTACTAGCCCGGAGGCCTGAGAAGAAACAGTCTACCCCTCAGGGTCCCCATGAGGGGTAAGGGCAAGGCGATTAACCATGAGAATAACATGTCCATGGCTCCTGGAGGCCATTCATGACTGACACAAAGTCAACCTTTCATTCTTTCAGCATGGCTCTCACAGCTTAGATAGTGGACAGAAGGGAATGAAGAAAAGGAAAAGGAAAGGGGAAGAAGAAAAGATCCATGAAAATTTAGTTGAAGTGAGGGCCGAGGTCCAATCAGCAAGGGATTAGGAGGGTTCCATTTTAAAAAATACAGGAGAAAGGAGTTATTTCATGGCCAGATTCCTCTTTGTGGGATATTATCAATAAACATTATGAGGTAAATCAGTGTGTTTTCTTATAACTTTTAAATAAATTCATATTAAACAATGTCAAATACTTCCTGATATATAAATACATATAAAATAACAAGAGACCGTTTCCATAGATGCAAAATTGTTTGAACAATATAAGCACTAAAATATTTTAAATTACATTTTATTATTTAGCCATTGTTATTTTACGAGAAAGACAAAAATAGTGATTTGAGGGGGTAAACACATCAAGAAAAAAAATTCTCCCATATTTCATGGGAGGGCTTTGCAAGCTTAAGGGAGCTGTTTGAAAGGCCCTTGAAATTGTGGTTATCTCAAACTAATCTTAAACTTAATTTTCAGTCATTCAAAAAAGTAGATGGTCCCCTTACGGTTAAGGAAGAATAAAGAAATTTCAGTATTTGTATAAGTTTATTTTCACTTATCAATAGGGAATTTATATAATGGCAAGGTTTATGTAATTTCTTATTCAAACTAAAAATCACAAAAAAGTTCCAAAAATGGCAAGTTTCCATTTTAAAAGGTTAATTGAACTTCTAACAAAATACCACAGAGGCCTATTTGCTCATAAGAACTGAGCTTTAACCATTTTATGTCATGTTTTACTGTCAGCTACAATATCTGTCACATCAGGTGACTTTCC
This sequence comes from Penaeus chinensis, assembly GCF_019202785.1. Classification (NCBI taxonomy): domain Eukaryota; kingdom Metazoa; phylum Arthropoda; class Malacostraca; order Decapoda; family Penaeidae; genus Penaeus; species Penaeus chinensis. The sequence goes on from NC_061854.1 coordinate 21,786,129, forward strand.
AAAATCTCTATGCACAACCTGTCTCTATGGTCAAAATCATCACCCATTCAAGTGTCTGTATATTTAAATGTCAAATCCATTTACAAGAGGAAACTTTGTGATATCTAATATAAAGTGCTTTACATGTTACTATTTGAATACTATCAACAGACAGGTAATGTTTCAACTGAATAAGAAAACTGAGGAATAAGCCACCTAGTGTAATGCTGCTTATTCATTGTCTTAAAATTGCCAAAGTAACCTGTTGCTCTTGTCCTGGACTAGATCATTTCATAGTTAAAGAATACTGTTTATACACATTGCAACAATATTAAAACACATGAAATAATTACATCTTCTACTTTGCAAAGAAAGATATTGTTTGCCTTACATACAACACCCCATATTCACAAGTATATGAACTGGGAATATTTCTTGTCAAAACTAATGTGTGTACATTATTAAGGTATCACATATAATAAAGATTACACCTAATACTTGAATATACCAAAAATGTGTACTTGAAATACAAAATATGCCTGCAGTACCAATATCTGATTGCCTATCATGATATCTTTCCATACGGAATTTAGTACTAAACATTGCTGAGAAAATATCAAGTAGTCTACAGAATTTCCTTTCTGTCAGTAGTTTTGTATATTCTTATCACACCATAATTAAGGAAAGATAATCAACACTAATAAGGCCATAATGTTGAGGTAAGCAACAATAAGCTATGATTTTCTTCCTTTAATGTAATTATGAGAAATAGTCAAGCTTAACGCAAATTACTTCAGCACAGGGGAATATACCTAGTGACACAGACCCATATACACCAATATTCATAAGATCTGAATCTTCTGACCTTACAAACCACAGGACTGATAAATAGCATCAAGAGCATACACGCACGCACATAACTGGGATCTAACCTATAATAAATACATAGTGCACATAACAAATGTAGGGAGCGAGATTCTTCAACATAACACATCCATACATCACAGTAGGAATGTTGGTGCTAATAGGAATTATTGTTAACTATACTCTAAAGACCTAAGTAATCCTGCCATGCAATTCTGACTCACAAACAAATGCCCTATATCCAGTTAAATTCTTTTCAAGAACAAAACGAATACAGAGTAAACGATAAAATCACGGTTATTTGTACATGTATATATATTTTTGTTTCTGTCTGTCTGTATGTGTGTGTGTAGCACAATTGCACACTAACTAGCATCCATAATAAATGTATGAATGCAAGATTGCTGCTCTTCACTTTCTCACAATCTCATATGTTTTTGTGTTTGTTGTTTAGCACAATCAAAAGGTTATCACAACCAAGTGACCTATAACAGCATTGGAAATATAATTCCCATAAAGCATAAGCAGGACACAGAACTTAACAATATAGGAAAAAAATATCAATGGGAAATAATATGCTTAGGATGGCAGTTGCTGTGATGAAAATGGAGATGAAGAAAATGATGATGATGATGACAGAGATGCTGAAGAAATGTCTGAATCACTAACAGCAATAATGAAGAAGTAATGATTATGATAATGATAGATGATGGTAATGATAAAAAGAATACTTAACAATGAAGTTAACAGTAATCTCCATCATAGTAATAGTGTCTAATTATATATTAAAAATTGTTAGAAAAAAAAAAAAATCAATATTTATTAAAATGTGAAATATCAAACTGCAATGTAATAACTTAACATAATTCTCCAACTTAACTATGAATGCTCAACATGTGCAGTATTAAATTAAAGTATCAAAACGCAAAGGTGAAAAACAAATAAAAAATCACAACTTCATAATTATCATCTTAGTTCTTTATACACAATCTTAAATATTTACTTTCACTAACTAAATATATACTCTTAATATCATGATATGAAAACCTTTTGATGGAAGGCAAAAAATCATTAAAATGCACAACGTTTTCTCTCATCCCAAAAACATTACAAAGTGACCGTATCACAAATAAATCTCTCTGCTTGGTTACTATAACTAGTGCTTACTAATGAAGGGAAAGACAAGTAGACAAGCAAGTCATGAAAGATGTGAAATTATTGGCTTCAGTCATTAAAAGAAAATAAAACAATATAAATAATAAGATGCCAAATTGAAGTCTCCTACATAACAGACCATCTAGGGTGTGAAGATAAAATGCAATATCTAAATTTTCAATAAATATGTTTTTTCAGTCTCATAAAATCATATGCACTGTACATTTTTTTTTTTTTTTTTTTTTTTTTTTTTTTACCCTGATGATGACTGTTACAATTCTCTCAAATGTTTTACTCTACTGTTATATTTCTATAAACCACTCCCACACTGCAATATCAAAATGTAAAATTGCGGTAAAAATTCTAATAAAACCAATGCTCAGGGATTCTGTTCGAGACTTGTTTGTGCTAAGTTAGAGAGTGAAGACAAGAATAAGCACAACAGTTCCTGCTCCCAGAGACTAATGCTGCTGCAATCAGACCATTTACAAAGGTAAAGATATTATTTACAAAGACATATATACCATATAGTTCCATTATCTAATCATATGTATGAATTCTTTTATATTAAGATAAAAGTTGAAAAGAAAGCCCAAACAAAAACCAACCTAATTGTGGTGAATGAAATCAAGAGGAAAATCAATTGTACAAAAAATGCAGATTCATTACCAAGCCTTGTGAAAATTACAGCTTGGATTTATAACAACATTTCTTTTCTATATTCCCAGCACATCTTATATCATATATACAGCACATCTGCATTGTTTCATATTTGTCTTTAAAGCATTTACTGATTTTCAATACAATATATTAAATTACATGAATCTCTGTCTTATCAAAATAGACTAACCCATTGATCACAAAGGGAATTTATAAATCTATAGCATTAGATAAACAAAAAACAACAGAAAAAACAAAACAAAAAGAAAAACATCATTTCCAAATTGAAACCATAAAAAAAGGGGAAAAAATTACTAAAAGATCATACAGATCACTGATGGCACATTAGAAAGTGTGAGCATTGCGACAAACGCCACAACCCTAGAGCGAACTCTTCCCCTGTTGGAGGGTGCTGCACATGGAGTGGACACTCTTCCCCCTCCAGCTGCTGGGCTCTTGGACCTGGCAAGACAAAGGAATGAAAGAATCAGTGCAAAATATATATGGCATATACTGAAACCAATAAATAAAATAGAAACAGAAGGTGAGGGCAGTCTTTGTTTCAAAGTTTTTTCTATTCACTGAGACTCCACATGTAATTGCAGTTTTCACTTTGGTGAATTTACTGAATGCACAGAATTTTTTGGCTAAAGTAGAATACAATAATAATAATAACAATCAGAAGACCTGTACCAAAATCCAACCCTGTCCTAAAATGTTCACAGATTACAATGCTAAAAAAGTAATTTTTCAGGATATTTTATGTACTCTCTCCGAACATTAATTTTACTATGATTCCACATATTATGACTTATGTACTTGTTGGATATAATTTTCTAAATTGCTGTGTGAAACTTTGTTAGTTACTGACATGCTGTACACTACTAATGTACAAATGTATAGTTTATTTCTATGAAACTCAATAGTAATTAATGTTCTAATGAGAATGACAAGAATGAAAGTGAGGAAAGAAAACAATTCCTAAATACACATACTAAACATAAACTGACATAAACTAGTACTTATAACAACAAGGCAAAATAATTATAAACTCACCTGCCGGACAATGTGGCAACTCTGTCTTTGGAATATTTGTTACTCTCTGGAAATCATCATGACATGCATTGCAAAAGTGTGTTGTTCCAAAACAGAAAAACACTGCTACTGAGCAACAGTATCTGCACTTGTATTCAAGGAAGTCTGTGCCATGCTTGGGGCACATCTGTGCACGGGAGACATCTGAGCAGGCACCACAAACCAGCTCCCTTGGGTCATACTCATCACCAAGCCCTGCTTCTACATCACATCTTGCTTCACCTCCATAGTAGGCCTGTAGGATGAAAGACATCCAGTTAAGTGAATGCCCCTATACTTATATGGCAAAAGAGAAAATGCGGGTTGCCAGTATGCCAACTTGGTGAGATTGAGTGCTAGCACACTGAAGGGAAGATATAAGCTCATTAGACATGTATGAATCAGTTTATTTCCCTACATTGTCATGAAATCTCAGGAAAAAAGGCAGTCAGCTAGCTTCACCTCAATTGTCACTATAGTTTAACCACATTTTTTTTTGCTTGAACTAATGAAACAAGTAAAATAACAACTAAAAAAATATATGATATTCTAGTAAAAAGAAAAAGCAACTTGAGCTCCGCAGTCCCCTAAAGGAAACACTTAGCATTATTTTTTCTTGGGTTATGATGGGCAAGGCAAAAAGTTATGGCCTTCAAGTCTCCTCATCAAGATTCCTGAAATCTTGTTCCATGGCCCTCTTCAGCACTGACCAGTCCTATACTAGTGACTAGTGTAATTTCCAAACTTCAGCAAATTAGAGTCCCTGGTGAGGCTATCCTACCTAATGGACTCCTAGATGCATCAAGCATTTTATGCTTAACCCAATGGATCCGCATGCTTCACGGCAATCACAAGGCCAAAAATCCAGGCATTTGGCTTATGTGAGCAACCGCTCTGCCAAGTGTGTGGCTTCTAAGCCGGGCACACACGAAAAATATTATTAACAAAATTCAAAATTTTGGGTTTTACACACCATGCACATTCTGATTTCAAAGTGCACGGAAATTATGAATGCTGGATGGTACCAGAACTTATATAAACAAAGAAACAAGAACAAGGCCATTTGATATTTTGACTCTTGCCAAATTCTGTTATCTCTATTATCTTTTTACTAAACTTAATGATGTTATATATATATATAAATATATATATATATAAATATATATATATATATAAATATATATATATATAACATAAATAAATATATATATAAATATATTTACACACACACACACACACACATATATATATATATATATATATATATATATATATATATATATATATTACATATATATATAAAAAAAAAAAAAAAAAAAAAAAAAAAAAATATTTATATTTATATTTATATATATATATATATATATATACACTTATATATATATATATATATATAAAATAAGTTAATGTGCTTTGCAATAACACTATTGCAAAGTCAATCATAGTTATTGTTTTCAACTGGGATCATATTTTGTATAGGACCTCTTATTCCCCCCCCCCCCCCTTTTTTTTATATGAAAATAGATATTCCTGTCTGAAACATTAAATAAATGCATTTAATCATATATAATTTTCAAGGAGGTTTATATCATGCATAAGCATTTTAATCATCCTCATTTAATAGGACTAAAAACATTTTTATGTAAAGGAAAAATCATTAGTTACCCTAGGTTAACTCATTTTCTTTAATGATTTATATAAAAAAAAATCTGTTCAACATGGTAAATGAGTATAGTTTGCATTCAGTCATTTGACCCCATTATTTTTGCCAATAGGTGAATAAAAATTATTGGGCGGCTGGGTGGGGTTGTATATCTACATATTTACAGCCTATGGTAGTGTCCACAGGCTGAACATTTTACTGGAAATGCATGAAAAAAGGTGCAATTGTTGTTTCAACTCCTTATGAAGCATAAGACTGGTTTTCAAAATTTGATATAGTTTTGATTTTAGACTGGTATCATTGTATACTATCATTTTCATTATAAAATAATCTACATCTCTCTTATAACAAACAAACAAACTCATATATGCCCTTTGTATTGAAGTGCCCTTTACAATGGATATCAAAACTAGTACCAACTGTTACAGCAAAGCCAAACCAAAGTATTATCATTATTTATAGTTGTCTTTTTTAACATTAGTACTTCATACTCGGTAACCATCCAGATCTGTTTAAAAGCTACAGCATATTACCAGGAAGTCTCGATTGAAAGCATATTTCATGTGTAAATGTATACACCCTCCCCTCCCCAAGTACAGTCCCCTTAAACATCAGGTGGTAACTTGTGATGGGTTCCACCCTTGCCATCCACCCCTATGTTGTCCCAAATGAAAGTAGTTGATGAACTGTATGTTCTGACATCTTATCACCCAATCAGTCAATCAATGATTGGAGCTGACTGATGAAGGGGCATATCTGCATCCACCCTTTGCTTCCAGCCATGAGGATCCCTTAACCCAATGCCAATGGGCATGACATGTACATACGTGCCATTAATTGTTTTTACATAAAGATAGCTGCACTTGTACTAAGTCACCAATGAGCCAGTTACAAGTACTGCTTGTCTCGCCCATTTACCCTTTTCTTTCACTTACGAAAATATTTTACGTTATCTTATTTTGCTGTTACTAATGGTTATAATATTATAGTAATTATAATGTTTATAATAAAAATAACACCAGCGATATTCATAGCACTAGTAAAAACTACATTTTTCCTGCCAAATCCAATCAGATAAGGTCATAAGGTATACTATTTGACTCCTTTGTGGCTAAGCACTAGCCACAGAGACATTTCACCAAAAATATAAAAAATGAGCACAGCATTTTCCCCATTTTTTATTAATTTTCTCCGGTGGCATTGGGTTAACCCCTTTCCGACGGGTCATGCCCTGAGGCGTCATAACTAACCGCTTGATCTGTGGAGTGTGGCTGTACGCTGCAGCAATGTGCCAAAGCTCTATGAGCCGGTGATTCAGATTCATGTACCGAACTCCTGCACTCAAAGTTGGCCCGTTGTCATTGATATCCAGAGTGTAGAGTTTTAAAAAAGTTTTCTTCTCCCGTCATTAAGGGGTTAATGGTGAGCTGCCAGGCAGGTCCTCATCTTTGACTCCTTGCAACAGGTCTGGTCAATCTGCCCAACCCATGACTTCCTAGGACGTCCCACAGGCCTCCTCCACCCAGGGTTGCCTCAAGAAGAGTCAATCTAGGTGCCTGTATAGCCCAAGTTGGTGATATTAGATTTCCAAGGATCAGGCCCTATGCCATTCTTACCGTGTAACCACTGGTTGGACACATAGTTCTGCTAACTGTACCCTATGATTCAGCACATGGCCCTGTTATGAAAAGCATCAAGGTGGGACTTGTCCATACAACAAAACTTGAAGTATCAAGGCCTTGAAGACATGTACCTTGGTCCTTCTGCATACTGGAACCTCCAAATACTCTTGCTGAGTTCATGGCACCTACTACCAAGCCAATCTGTCTACTGATTTCTTGGTTTGAGAGCCAAGAGTCATGAACTACACTACCAAGAGCTTTACAAATCTCTGTGACTTTAATGTTCTTGCCCTAGCATGTACTGACTGAACTGGTTCTAGCAGGCTCCCAAAATCCTGGATCTTGATTTTGGTCCACAAGACCTCAAGCCCGTTGATGACGGGTGAAGAAAACTAAAAAAAAAAACCTCTATGGTCTGGAGCATGCTGACTTTGAGCGCGGGAGTTCGGTACATCAAGACGAATCACCGGCTCATAGCGTTTTGGCGCGTTGCCGCAGCATCCAGCCGCACGCCACAAATCGAGCGGTTTGTTTTGACACTTCACATTGTGACCTGTCGGGAAGGGGCTTGACTCACATTTGCCACATTGCTAAATGCATCAAAAACCACTACTTGTGTTTCAAGAATCGGACAGGATTGCAGCATTGTCAGCAAAGTCAAGATAAATATATATATATATATATATATATATATATATATATATATATATATATATATATTGCCCAGTGTTGCTCCACAGTGGCTTTGGATAGCAGCTCTACCCATCCAGTCCATGCAAGTGTTGAAAAGTCTTGGTGCAAGGACAAAAAGCCTGGTCTTACTCCTGAATTCACCCAATTCCGATGGGCATGGCATGTACGTACATGCCATGCCCACTGTGAGTTTGCTTTATTAATTGTTTTACACGCATAGATGGCTACACTTGTACTAAGTCACCAATGAGCCAATTACGAGTACTGTCTGTCTCACCTGTTTACCCTTTTCCTTGATATATGAAAATATTTTAGATCACCATATTTTGCTCTTATTAATGTTTATAACATTATAGTAATTATAATGTCTATAATAAAAATAACACCATCAATATTCATAGCATTAGTCAAAAATATGACTCCTTCATGGCTAAGCACTAGTAGAGCGATCTATGTGCAGAGACATTAAATTAAGAAATAAAGAGCACAGCATCTTCCCCAGTGGCATGTGGTTAACAGGGAAGAAGCTAGACAGGCCCCCACCAAACTTTACAGCCCTTTCTGTACTAGTATACAGGCTTACTATTAGTCCAATAATCCTTGTTGGAATTCTGTTGCAAATCTCAGGATCTCCCAGAGCAATTTGTAGTGCACCAAGTCAAATGCCTTCTTCAGGTCAATGTAATTGTTGTAAGCAGCCCATAAACAAACTTATGACGGAATTCTATAATGACGAGAAGTGCTATAATATGGTCAGTCTACTGTAGACTTACCAGGGAGTGAATCTAGATTGCTTCTGTCTCTGGTTCCTTAGCAGGTAGTCTCTGATATGTCTAAGAAGAATGTGAGCAAGAACCTTCCCTGTAGGCTGAACAAATGCCATGGTAGTTGCTGCAGTGCCATTGATTCCCTTTCCCCTATCAGAGAGGGCTGACCATGTCCCTCAACAGGGCTGGGGGAATGGTACTATACTGCCAGATGGGAGTCAGGACAGCATGCAAGCCCCAAGCCATAGGTTCACCATCTGCCTTTAGCAGTTCAGTAGGAATATTGCATATGCTCGCTGCTTTGCCACCCTTCAGCTTAAAGATTGCCATCCTAACCTCAGTCAGAGTAGGGTAGAACTGACACATGGAGGGTCAACCTGATAAAACTGCTCCTAATACTCAGCCCAGCATTTTGAAACCCCAACATGATCTGAGATGATCTGTCCATCCATTGAGCAGACTGCAAACAGGGTTTGGAGTTCAGCTTTCTCAGGATTTGATAGGCAGGATGAAGGTCATTTGCTACGACACAACCTTCTTGATGTACTGTTCCTTGTCTATTCTCAGCAGTGTCCATGTACTGCACGCCAAGGAACATTGCAAATATAGAGCACCATTCAGTCAAACCATATGACATGCCTCTGTGGGCTCAAGTGTCTCCTGTGAGATGAATTTCTGCCTTGTTTTCTGGCACTGGTCAATGGAATCCTAAGCTGCATCACGCATTTCCCATTTAACCCAAATCCTCCGGGTGGCATGAAGAGATGACGGCACCTTACTGGCCAATGTTCCGGCCGTCATGATAGGTGACGGCACCCTTGCTGCCGGGCGTCATGAGTGATGACGGTCTCAATTTTACGTTTTTATTTTTTCTGGACACTCCATTCCCACAAAACTGATGGAGATTGTTCTTGAGTTCCCTTTCCCCCCATGCCCCCATCCTCCCTCCCTGTTCCCCCCAGTCCCCCCCATCCCCACATTTCGCCCCCCCCTCTTCCCCCCATCTTGTGCTGGAAATAATACAAATGAGGTACGCTAAAAAGGTGATGGTGACGAGGTGATATATACAAACTTATCTGATGACGCAAATCATTCTCAGCCACACCAAAATTGATTATTTCGCGTTTTACATTTGTTCGCGAATTTTTATAAAAGAAAACATCGAATCTACGGACTTCCCTACTCACCTTTCAATAACGTTTTACATCTCTATTCATTTTTGGAGAATACATGCTAATGAGGCTCTATATTGTTACATAATCATAATCATATAAATGTATAAAGACTATTATGTAAGACAAATACATGAACAATGTTACTAAGTCATTTTTGCTATCTTCACAAACGAAGTCAGCTACGGAGGTGACGGAGATTCGTTCTTGAGGAGATCCCTCATTCCTCCTCCCCCATTACCCCATAACAAGCATTCTTCTGGAAACGAGGTCGTATGCAATTATACAAACGAGGCCGGCTAAAAATCTGACGGTGACGAGGTTTCCTATGACCTTACCTTTTGACTAAGATCACTGTTAGCCAGACCTCTGTTCCTTGAACATGCCTCGTATTCTCACAGTTTCTCGCGCTCGTGCTTCTCGCTTTTCTGCTGGCCGACCATCTGGCCGCAGAAGCGATTTACTAGCGCCCACTGCCACGAGGGGAGCACACGCCCGTGAAGGCTTCATGTCTTTCACGGACGTGGGTGAGCCTCAGCCATCGACATCCCGCGAACCCGTCGTCGCTCCAGTGCCTGCCGTTCCCCTGCTCGGAGACTCCGACTGGGAGGACGAGGAAGAAGTGGACGAGGATCAGGTAGACGATCCTGACTACTTCGACGACGGGGACGATGCAGATAGTGACTGCACATATGATGAGTTGGACCGGGACGAAGTCACTCTTGACTACGTCTCTGCCCACGACACCTCCATCGACTCCGATGAGCCTTTGTCGGAGTACGCCCGCCGCCATGCCGCCCGCAACGCCCCTGGGTCCAAGGGTTGGAAAGGTTGGTTCAAGGAGGAGAACGTGCCGCGTCGCCACGGCTTTTGCGGTACTCCAGGCCTGAAGGAGGAACTGGGACTTGAGGAGGACTCAACGCCCAGGGAGATCCTGGACTGTTTCTTCCCCCCTGACCTTTGGCAGACATTGGAGACCCAGACGAACTTGTACGCTGAGCAGCACCCGCAACACCAATCGTCGCATATGAAGGCCTGGGAAGATAGCACTGCAGAGGAGCTGCAGAAGTACATAGGTCTTCGTCTTCTAATGGGTGTACAGCCCCGACCTTCTTACAGGCATTATTGGTGTGATAATCCTCTTTTGAACAGCTCTGTTTTCCGTCAGACTATGACGAGGGATCGGTATGACCTGTTGACAGCGAACCTCCACTTCAGTGACAACGAAGATCCAGCAGCAGCAGACGACAGGTTGTGGAAACTGAGGCCTGTAATGGACACGCTGCAAAGGACCTTCAAGGAAGTCTTCACTCCGGAGGAGAAGATAGCTGTCGACGAGTCACTGTGGGCTTACAGGGGACGTCATCATGCTGTCCAGTACAACCCGTCCAAGAGAGCAAGGTTTGGCATGAAAGTCTACAAACTATGTTCCAGTGACGGTAAGGCAGCAGGATATACTTCGGCTTTCCGAGTTTACATGGGGCAAGACCGAAGTGACGTCCCCGCAAGCATGAAGGCAGTCGTAGACCTTATGCATGAAGCAGGTCTCTTCGAAAAGGGGTACCAGTTGTACCTTGACAACTGGTACTCCTCGCCCACCCTCTTCCACTACCTACAGTCCCGGAAGACAGAGACCGTCGGCACGGTAAGACTAAATAGGAAGTTCATGCCAAAGGATTTATCTGTGAAGAAGAAGGGCGAAGTCGACATCAGGACCTCGAGGGCAGGGATGTTGGCGATGTCATGGTTCGACAAGAAACAAGTCAACATCCTGTCGACCATCCACAGGGGAGATGAGATGGTCGACCTCCCACCCAATAGAAGAGGGGAGGTCCGAAGAAAACCTCTGAGTATAGTCGACTACAACAAAGGGATGAAAGGAGTGGACATAAGCGACCAGCTAGCTCAGTCATATCCAGCAGCTAGAAAAACGAATAAGTGGTATGTGAAATTGTTTTACAACCTGCTGGATATGGCTATAATAAATGCGCATGCAGTGCATAAGTGGATGGGCGGAAAAATGACACAACTGGAATTCCGCGTCCAGCTTATAGCTGAGTTGCTGCAGCGGCCGACGGGGTTGAAGGTGAGGAGGACAAGGAGCGTGACACCTCAGCGAGCGGCAACACCATCGCGATCTCCCCGGTCACCTTCCCAGCCCCGCTCCAACAATATGACCCACACTATCGAAGAAAATGATGGTGGGAAGTATCGCCGCTGCAAATACTGCTGACAGACGAAAGGAAAAAGGACCATGTCTCGCTTCGTCTGTCGGCTATGCGATGTCGCATTATGTCCCCCTTGTTTTACCCCTTACCATGCAAATTGAAATGAAAAATAAAAATCTGATCTAAAAATTTGTTTATGTCAACCAAACCTCGCATCCTCATCAATGAACATGATATAAAACCATAATACAAAAGCTGTGCCCCTATAATATCTGATATGGACAGTATGGAGAAAGGATAATATAATAAAAGAGTAAAAAAGATGAGAAATTCAATACATTTTCCAATATAAGGTCGCAAAAAGCGATTTATTCTCGATTTTACACATACAGTTTTCATCAATCTTAGTAAAACCAAGTAGCATTGGAGTAATCCCGCGCTATGTGTGCGTAGCGCGTACCCCACCCCGCGGGATAAATCCCCGGAATATGAGTTTAGGCCTACGCGGTAGCCTCCCGGAAATGCCCGTAGAGCCAGGGATCGCCGACCCGGAGGATTTGGGTTAAAGGAAATCCAGAATCCATTAAGATGTCTGGTCCTGTGAATCAATCAGAGGTGCCTGTAGTGAACCTCCAAGCACAATTCTCCCTTAATCTATCCAAGTGGGGTGGACACTGGAAAGATGGAGGGGGGGGGGGGTTGAAGTGGACCAATAGGGTAGCCACAATCAGTTTATGGTTGGTTTCACAGGACTTGGCACTCTGGGAAACCCTGCAGTTCTGGAGGATCCTCCAGCGAGTGCAATCTCCTTGGCCACAGTACCCATTTTACTGTACTATATCCAGCGATGTGGGTTGGAGTAGTGATATCAATGATCAGAAATACTCAATCTCCTGGAGGAGGAGGCTATTCTCACTGCTGGAATAAGCTCTCATGCCATGGGGACTGACAGACCTCTGCTTATGGGGTTCCCAAAGGCTGCTGTGTGGTGCAGCGGTAGCGATCTCGTCTAGTAATCTTGATGACCTGTGTTCAAATCCCTTGCTACCAGTGGATGGTAACCCTGGCCATTCCTTGCACACAGGGGGTAATTTAGAAGCAAAATAAAACAGACAGCATGTTACAACACAAACACCAATGGAATAAAACTAACATATGTATCTATTTATTATTATTAATTGTCTACAAGGACCTGTGTGGGGCAAGCTACTCCTGTTCCTGTCTGTTGCATGGTAGACACCTTCCCTTGAAAACTGACTTAACTTGCCAAACTCTATGGTGATTTGATCATCCCCTGGTATCTTTCAATTTATGATGCCATCAGGCTTTTTGGGGCAGCGGTTGACAGCTACTACCACTTTACTACTGCCAAAGGTTTAACTATATGAAACTTTCATTATAACATGACACATAACCTTTTTACATTTTGCTGTTTATACTTTTCTGAGACTTGCTATTGAAAAGTAAATGTTAAGTAAAAAAAATATACAAACTAAAATGAGCATGTTAAAAAATTAAAATACTTCAAACAATGTCAACTTCAAGCTCGAAATTAAAGGAAATCTGGTTAATCTAAATGGGGCAAATTGCAACTGCAGAATGGTCATCAAAATTATATGAGCTGTTACACTGCTATAACCAATAGTAATGATATTAATAATAACAACATAACAGTTAATCACAGCAGGAAGCTGTCATGACTTAAACTGCTCAAGTTACCTTGTTACATTTGAAGCACACATAATATGCATAACGGTCCATAGCATAAGCAGCTGGATCATTGTAGTACCGTGCACCTGGGGTGGAAATGGCCTCTGCTCGGTGCAAGCCTTCATATTCCAGCCTCATGAGAGCCTTTCTCCGGACGTCCTCAAATAGGGCTGAGATTGGGGCCAGCAGCTCTGTCAGCACCCCATGGCTTATGCGAACCTAGGGATGGATAACAGGTCTTAGGCAACAAACTGAAGTTGTTTATTTTGAGACTATAAACGAAGGGATATATTTCATTATATATAGCAGAATAGCAATAGAAATACTACTACTACTATTACAAATATCTGAATCAATATTGTAAAATAAGATGAGAAGTCCATCCTATTCCATGGTCAGACTTACTAACCTTACAGATTGGGCACATTGAAAAGGTGAAAGTGATACGTGGTCCTGGCCAACGCCTTGTTAACACTGTGCGGCAGCAATGTGCATGGAACACATGGCCACACTCAAGCTGTGAATAAGAAAATATTTACAATTTTAAGTGATACCCTTTGAAAAACTAACAAAATCAGAGAGTGGGAAAATGGCATAAAATATTATGTTTTTCTTTATAGAATCAAACTTCCTGATATTGGGGGGAAATAAACATAGATTATTCCCTTAGCCCCTAAAGTTCTATCTATCAAGATCGTGAAAGGCCTGTCAAAATCTGGTAGGCTTTTTTCAGCTACCTGTATTGTTATGAATGAGATGTATGTAATATCCACAAATATATATAGTATTGTTTGACAAGTTACCTTCAACCACACCCACACTAACCCCATATGATGAATGTGAAGCAGTAATTCTGTTTGGCATATTTCATAAAGCCAAACTTCCTATTTATCAATACATTTAACTATACATTCAGTTATATATGACTGAAATAAATAATCTACATAAATGTAATAATCTATTCCCATTTTCATTCATACCTGATAAATAACTGAATTTTTTCAAATTTGCACTATACAATGTTCTTCATATCAGATATTTGACAACAAAATGTACATTTTCTGGCATGCAAAACTGAGCTCTTAAAATGCCTACAACCAAAATTTGCCTTAGTGAAACTTGAAAGATCTGGCCTTTTTGCTTCTGGGCAACAAACCAACGGAAGGATGTGTTTTTATTAAGGGTAAGCCCAAAGCCTTCAGGAGAATTTGGGGTGTGCTGGGTCTCTGCTCCAGGAAGTATGTGTGGCTGATTGCCTCCAGAACCTATTTCAGACATAGCTGGAGTGTCACACTGGCCATGCTGCACCAACAAAGTGATATGATTTCTTTTTGTATCATCTGTATCCAAAATATGATCTAAATGTTTTTGCATATTCAGAGATGCATGATATACATTTTAGTTGATAGATAGAACCTGTAGTAGCAGTGGGATTATGTATATTACAGTCCATTTCAGTAAATCAGGTGTGTTACATTTTGGGTAAAAGATGGAATGGATTTTTTTTTTTTTTTTTTTTTTACAATTCTATTCTTATGAAATAAGAGATTGTTTGCAGTTACACAGAAGGTTGCTGCTCCCAAGGCTTCAGTATTTCCCAGTCACACTGCCAGATTGTCATATGACAATGTCAGTAGTTGACACAAGGATGATTAATGTAAACTAGAGTGAAGGTTACCTACTGGTTTACAGCAGAGGAAAGAGAACACAATGGTTTTGTCCATGACATTGAAGCAAATGAACTGTGCTAACTATCACCCCTTTTATATAAAACAATAACCAATCAGAGCACTGCATGTCCTGTTCTCCCTCAGGCAATGTCCCAGGACTTGTGATGTGGGCAAGAGGATACCTTATAAAGATCAGCATAAAATGTAATGCATACATCATACTAACACCCGGAGCCTCAACTAAGTCAGTCATGATTTGAACCCCACATCATGTGGAGGCTAAGGGTTAATAACTAATAATGGGCTTTTAAGATTGTTAATCCAATGGTGGATGCTGTACGGAGCCAGTCCCTTGAGAGAAAAATTAGAAGCATGGGAAATCTATCTTTCAGATTTTGGTTGCTGCATATATGATTTTTCAGTGAACTAGACAGAAGCATGCCTGAAAGCCTACTTCTGAGAGGCTGTAACTCCTCATTTACTGCAATGATGGCCAGACAAATTAACAAATGTTTAGTGTGCACAATTTAGACCTGGCTCTGCACATGTGGCATAGGTGTAACAAGGAATCCAGTCAAGCCAATCCAGTCAAAGGAATCCAGTCAAGCCAATGCGCATACATACATACCAACCATCAAGCAAAGGGTTAATGATATTTCTAATACTTCTGAAGTTAAACTTGGCATTTCTGATCTTTGATTTGTGAAAAGCAAATAAACTGGGAGATTTAACCAGTATTACAAGCACAACATTAACTCCTGTACAAACTTTCCCATTACCTGGATGGCAGGAGCAGCAGATAGGGCCTCAGAGAAGCATATCATGCACATGTCATCTGCATCCTGCTTAAGTGAGGGAGTATTGGCACATCCGTGAAGGCAAGGCAGACATGAAGCTTCCCCCTTCAGTCCTCCACACAGATGGCCACAGTCATGTGTTCTTACACAGGCTTCCCGACTGTACTCCTGTGAGATATTAAAAAAACATATATCAAATGAGTATTACTTGTGTATATATGCAAAATAAAACTACAAAAATTTGTACACAAATACTGTATGAACCAATATTGATATGCAGTCTTCTTTAACCCAATGGGTGTAGGTGGCAAGACTACAATGCCATGCCCACTGTAATAAAAGTTTTATACATTGTCTCTACACATAGATGGCTCTACAAGTGCTTAGTCACCAAGGAGTCAGCTATTAGTCTTACCTATCTTATCTGTTTACCATTTTCCTTAATTTTTTAAAAAGATTCCCTTCTATTATTTTATTGTTTTTGATGTTATTAATATCTTAATAACAATTTAATACTCATAATATCAATAAGAATTATAACAATGTTAGTAGTACTGGAAAGAAAAACACATTTTTCCGCCAATTCAAGGAATGGGGAAATCAGGCTTGGTCACTAGGGCCAACTGATAGACTCCTTGCTGTTGAGCACACATGGAGCCATCTGTATGTTACAGAAAATCTAAAGGGGACCATAAACAAGCCTACTCTTTTTTTTGCATTGGTTTAAGATCTGACTTTTTTGCAGGTCACTAATAATACTCGAATTGCAAACCTGGCAATCAGAATCCTGGCACACAGGAGCAGGAGACAGGAGTGATGACTGAGCTGGTGCTCCACAAAACCTGCAAGTTGATGCTGCTACAGAGCCACGAGATCTCTGGTTTTCCCCACGTAGTTCTAACATGGCCTTTAGGGTGGTTGAGTCAGCCAAGGCCAGAAGCCAGAATAACTTTGTTCTTCCACAGCCTTCATGCAAGTCCACCTGATCAGTGTTAAAAATAAAGCAATGCATTATGGTATGGAAAATTGGGTAAAGTATGGAACATACTAAGTTACCAACTCTGTACATTCATTCTACTCTCATCCATGCACAGCAGGTAGCATCTACTAAATGGAAAGCTAGTCTCTACCTTAATGGCTTCTTGCTCCTGTCTGAACACAGTGCGGTGATGGTGCCTTGTACGGCGGTGCAGATGGAGGATTCGATCACACTCGCCACACAGGTTGCTGCTACATTCTTCACATAGGATCATGGCTGGAGTCTCCCCATCATCATGGTTTTCACATGTTGGCTGTGTATGATATACAGTCAAGAAAAATCATTCATAAATTGATAGTTTTTGACAACACTATGTCTATAACATCAAAGCAACAAGACACTACTCTTATACACAATACACAACTTATCAATTTCTCTACATGGAACCTGGACTTACCCGTGGTTCTGGGTTATGTGGATCCCCTGTTGATGTGGTGGCCTGCCAGTGGTGGGAGGAGAGGGCATCCACATGATCTGGATGGAGCACACAGAGGGATGCAAGTGCAAGCCAGAGTGTGGGTGTAGCCAGGCATGACGCTGCACATGACCTGTCACTTTCACTGAGTCTTGTTAGATTCACAATATTCTCAGCAATTGCACCTTTGCTGACCTTTGCCCAATTGTCTGAGAGTTTGCCCTGTTTGGGGAAAAAAAAACTTACATTAAATCTCTAACAAAAATAGAATATTAACCAACATTTTAAAGATTTAAAAAATAACTTAATTCCCTTATACCTGACATCCTATATATAGTCTGCTATTTAAAATATTCTTAGAAAATGATGAGATAATAGAAAAGCAATTTGTTGGCATTTCTTGGGTACTGACTCTCTGGACAATCAGGATGTATTGGGGTGTGCTGCACAGCATCTCAAAGATGAATTCTTTTTTTTACTTCCTCCATTTACAGGTAATATGTCAATATATATTTCTGTGTATTATTTTTTATCTAATATTAAATAATACAGGAAGAGTGTATCTTACTTATTTTATAATTTGAAAGTTTTTATTTCATTAATATTTATACAAGAATGCAGAAATTATAGTATCCTACATGTAGGCCACCAGGCATATATGATTTATAAAATATGTATCCAGAGCTTTTTGTTCCACCTTGTGGCTAATTATATGCTAACTATAATTGATGCACTACAATGTTTTAAAATCATTTGGCATAAATGGGTTTAATTACTCCAAAATCTTACTGTGGTCATGTCTCTTATCAAGCTAATGATGAGATCTGCCTGTTTCTGTGTGGCTGACCCCTGCAGCCACCATCGAGGGGAGTTAGCCTGGGGTGTGGGCATGGTGCTGGCCAGAGAGACAGAGGTGACTGCTCCCTTCCCTTGTGTTGCAACAGATTTTCCTCCCTCACCACCCTTTGTCTTCAGCTGTACTGTGAGAGCCTTTGAAATCACAGCAAGGAACACATCCAAGATTCCTTGTCTGTTGAATGCATAAAAATCAATAATGGGAAAATATAAGAATATCAAAGAAAAAAATCTGAAAATAACTAGGAATAAAATTAATCCAGTGAAGCCAGGCCAAATATTTGCTGTCAAACATTTCTACTGGAAACTGTCTGAGCAATCTCCCTAATTTTTTATGCATGTGGCTGGCTTGGCAAGCCCACCATGGGAAGCTCTAGTGCATCAGTACAAGGAATCATGATGGCTAGAGCCATACCAGGCAAATAGCGGACACATCTCATGATGACTATAGCTGTTCCCGTTAGCATGGGGTTAAGGATTCAAGTGTGTATATATAAACAGATAAGCAGATTTAGATACAGAGTGTCACACTGGCAAAAGAAATGACTTACTGGTGAATATCAAAGTTGTTTTCCTCATCTTTGGATGTAGCATGTAGGATGGCATAATCATGAGCAGGGAGAGATTCTACTCCCAAGATTAAGGCCAGAGACTGAGGGGGAACATCAGCCAGCATGCGTCTGAACAGAGCCACAACCTGGAGGAGAGTTTAACATTTACCCAAATTATACCTGCACTAATTAATTATGTTCTGATATTAGAAACCCTTGTGTCTACTTCACTGATAATCATCCTTGCTATATTTACATTGCTATTTTCCACTGACTCATCCATTAACTCAACTAACCTGTCTCTGGACACGAGCTGACCCTGTGTGGAGCAGTGACAGCAGGTGCTTCAGCAAGTGATCCTGCTGAGCCAAATGTGCCCGGCCTACCACAGAGCCACTGAGGGCCAACACCATTGACAGCATCTCAAAGCAGTATGTGTCAGGGGGGTTGTGCTGTCCCTCTTCAGGTGTAGCAGGTGTGCCCAGGCCTCCACAGTTGAGCCCTGACTCCCACTCTTCCCTTGCTCTCACGGCCTCCTTGCGGATGGCCTGCACTATGTGTGAGCAAACCTGGAAATTTGATACGTGTTTGTTAAACCATTTAGAACTTATACTTATAGGAGTAATGTTTTACTAGCTTCATAAAGCTTCATTCACTGAACAGATGTAGTCTTACCTGTTTTTGGAGGTGTGTGAGTTTTGATCGTGAGAACAGGATGCCGACCATATGTTCTCGGAGGTCATTGTTGTGGTCTTGCTCATCCACATTTTCAATGTTACCTGCAGTTCCATCACTTCCCTCAGCAGGTTTGTTGCCACCTTCTGCGGTCATGATGAGGCGGCCAAACACCTGAAAAATGTATAAAAATCAATGAGAACTCTCGCTATACATTTTGAATAAGTTGAGAGGTAACAAAGTCTGGAAATTATGCCATATCCAAGTCAAGGCACCAAAACACAATTTTACATTTGAATATGAATACAAGAATACCACTCACCTGTCCAGTAATCAACCTGAACACCTTTAGTGTCTCCTGCTCACAGGCCCTATGCTGGATGGTGAGGGGAGAATGCTGACGTAGTGGTCTTGAGCCTGAGCCTTCCCCTCCCTCGCCACCTAGGACTCTCACTTGCCGCACTCGCACGCTCTGGTCTGGTCCTCTGAGCTCCACAATTATGGTTGTGATTACATCATCTGGATGGAAATGATTGCATTAATAATGATAAACAGTGTGAAGCTGACTATCTGGAAACTCATGTATCAGTCACCAAAAAGTATCTTACGTGGTAGAACTGCATGAATCCATCCACTGAATCTGCTTTCAATATCAACTTGTCTCACTAAAACCATGTCATCTCCACTGGGGCCACACTTGAAGACTACACTTGACACTTTATTCTGAAGAAAGAAAAAATAGAATCTTACATCCAATATCATTTGATAATTACAATATTCAGAAAAAATCAATACATCTAAAATAAATATATTTAAAAGGCAATTGCCAAAAAAAAAAAAAAAAAAAAAAAAAAAAAAAAAAAAAAAAAAAAAAAAAAAAAAAAAAAAAAAATTCTACCAAAGCCTACATGAACCAAAGCTTCAAAAGCAAATACGAACCCCAAGATCCCGACAATTATCAATGTGGACGTAAACTGTCTGTGGGCGGATTGCCGCAGCACAAGTGATAGTGAGTGCCTTAGTCTTGTTCCGGTCTTCATCCCCAGACTCCCAAAATGTCTCTGTAGATGCGTCTGTTAGAGATGGAACCATGGCTTGTCTACTTGAAGCTCGGACTTCACACTCACTCATGAGGTCACGCAGGCACTCCACCATGCTGGTTACCTAAACAAGTGTGCAAGGCATTTATGATTAGCTGTAAGGCTACATTATTATCATGCCATGTAACATTGAATTAGTTTTTTTTATATTGCATTAGTTTTCTTTTTGTATGAAAAAAAGAGCTAACTAACCGGCCCATGACTTTCATACATGGACGTGATGCCCTCTTCCCCTGCCCCTAACACCTCCTCTGACCGCGAAAGGATCTTCGAGATATTAGAGAATACATGACTTTGATGGAGGAAATCATGATCTGTTGGAGTGAAGCGCAGACCCCAGCACCTGTGGATAGAAAGATCAATTTTTTAAGTCACTCAATATTAACTTTATAAATATCAAAAACTAACTCTCACTGTTCATTTCTTTCCCTGCAGCTACCCCTCCTAATCATTTAGTATGTTGCTTGTACTATATGGAGTAATAATGAGAAGTAATAACCCATGTATATTCACAAGAACTCTTTCATTCTGCATATTCATAACAAAACACTTTTATTCAGCTCTACATGAAAAAACAAAACACACACACACACACACGCACACACACACACACACACACACACACACACAAAATGTATCAACACCTTAAAAACATAATTTTCTTCCATATACATATTCACCTAACACATAACCCTTAACATCATTTACCGAACAGCCATCATCTGGAGAGGAGATCCTGGAGGAAGAAGCATCATCAGATCAGCAACTGTTTGCAACAGCTGGTGGAAGGTCTGGGGCAGAGGGTGAACTGCATCGCCTGCGAGTGTTACATCACTCAGAGGATGCTCCAGCACCACCATTTCACCTTCCTGTATTTATAAAATTGAAGGAATTAAAAGCATTCCTCTATCTGTCTCTTAGTCATGACCAGAAAAGGAATTTAAAATAGTTCTAAAAACAATATTCCGAAGTAATAATCATGAATATATCTTGGATTATATGCATAGTACTAGTGCTTGCAATAATATAATATTAATAATAGAATATTTATTGCATAGAATACACAAATATCATCTTCTGTATATAAACCCTGAATGCACAATCTTTGATTCTACTGCTTCAAATTCAACAAATCTATGACATGAGTAAAATGTGGCCACCAATACTGAAGACATTGCAAATCATTGTACAAAAAAAAGAATGTGCTATAGAATCAAAGTCTTACTAAATCATGGGATTTATCCTTGTGGTGTGGCTGATCCTGTGGGTTATGGTCATCAGCAGGAGGCTGAAGGGGTGGGCTAGTGGGGGTGAGTGCAGCCACAAAGCACCAGAGCAAATCGTGAAGACATGTTGGCTGTGTCACACTTCTCAGAAGCCAGTTTAGAGCCTGAAGGTCAAAAAGACTGCATTGTCCAAATTCTACTTCACTTAAGCCTTTATAAGCATTATGTACTAATCATTTTTTTTTTTTTTTTTTGAATTTCACTGCAAACAGAAAGCTTCATAATTTGTCAATTAGTAGGCCTGACAAGACATCACCTAATTTTCCCTTTCCTTGAATTTTTGTGATAAATGTGTTTTTACAAATGCTATTGATGTTGATACTGTTATTATCATTATACATATTCTGATTATTACAATTCCATCATAATACTAATAGCAATAAAAAATAAAAAGAATCTTTCTGAAAATTATCAGTAAGAGTAAACATGTGAGACAGGTAGGACTACTTATTGAACATGTCATCCCTGCACACAGAGGTAAGAAGTTTATTATTTTGCTAATGGTCAATATTCAGTGAAATGTTCAGTATAAAAGTTACTGCTTTAATAGAGTACATAAGGTAATTAATAGAGACTTCAGTAACTAAACTGAATAAAGTAAACCACATTAACCCTTTACTGGGCTTTCAATTCTACAGAAACCGAACAACTGCATACCTGCATGGCATAGACCCTGGCAGCTGCCTTTCGTGTGGCATGCCTCATAGCATAAGCCAAAGTTTCCAGGTCGTGGTTCTGAAAGATGAACGCCATAATAGGTCGGATGAGGACCTGCCTTGCTCTTCCTCCTGGGTCTCCTGCAGGTCCTCCTCCACGCTCTATGCAGGTTGCTAGCCGCTCCAGTGCAGCTGATGGGTGCACCAAGAGGGAACTGCCACCACCGTCTACTGTGAAAATGACTTATTTACATCTTTTCTTAGACAAGTTGACACACACTATTCCACTTTTAAAATACTTTCTCCACATCCTCCACCTTAAAAAGCCAAACAGCTCACTTCAATCTACCACTGTACCTGTGTTTTCTCCACTGCTGTTATTTCGTTTCCTGAGAACAACTGTGGCCTTCTGGTCATGCTCATGCTGTGAGGCAGAGGCCGAGGCAGCAGCTGAGCTCCAGTCTTGTCCTAGGGTTCCAACTGTCACAGATATGGAGCGGTGGAATGGACGGCCACGAGGGATCTCTGTATCAGATGCGGGAGATTCTTGGTGTGAGGTCCCTTATTCAAAAGAAATGAAATGTTGTCCATTAAAACAGCTAGGATTAAAAGTGACAATGCTTGGAAGCCAAAAGAAATAAAAAAGAAAACTATAAATGCCAATGAGGAATAAATAATGACAAAATCATAATAAAACTCCTTTTAACAACGAAACGTTAAAAGACCTAGAGCGGTGGGAGGGCGGGGGTGGGGTGGGGGGGGGGCAAGCTTGCATGTTACCTGGTGGAGAGAAAGGTGAATGCTCCCTGTGGTTATTTTCCCGAGACTCGGCAGAGCTGCTGCGGTAATCTGCGTTATCAGAGGAATGGAGCGTGTGGTGCAAGAGGAGGTCCTCACGCAGCTGGTTCAGGTGCTGCTGCTGGCAGTTCAGAGTGTGCAAGCACTGGAATGCAACCTAAAAAACACACAAATACACCTGTTACTTTTTTCTCAGGTCAAAAGAATATCTCATTTGCAGGTAAATTCAGATGCTCCTTAACTTACCCACATTATGTTGAAATTTTCGGTGATTCCCCCATTCCCTCATCTCCTTGTTCTTTCTCCCTGAGTCAATCATATGAGCACTTCATGACACTTCTTTTGACAGTGAATGAATATTATAAGAATTAAATAAGAATTATTGTAGCATTTGACATGTACACCCCACAAATGTTCCCATTCTCCATACTCTTCATGCCTCCTACCATTGTTCCAGCCTCATTTATCATGGAAATGAACACAGTGTGTATAGAAAGTTCAATTCTCCCCTACCCCACAAGCAAACATGTACCCCTTGTATGCCCTACCCAACACCCCTTCATCAGTACTGTTTTATTTCAAGATTTACTTTTTTTCTAATCATATACAGAGTACAGATGTTTTAGTTCTGTTTTTGTATCTCTTTCCATTTTCTCTGGCAATGGTATTTTTTTCAACTTTGTGCCTCTACTTAAGAACTCTGGGTCATACCAGTATGAAATGAGCATTTCCAGTAGGTATATTCAAAATCTACAAGCAAAGATTTAAACTGGCCTTGATCAGTCGGTTATATATATATGGTTAGTGCCACTGACTCACCTTAGGGAAGGGGCTGTTGTCTGGGCTCAACTCAGAGACACAGGGCATGGTGCATGGTGATCTCCTTGGCACATGACTTCTGGTGGGGAGGGCAGGTGTTGCAGCACTAGCCAGGTCCAGCAGGAACATTGCATTGTTTCTCATTATCACATGAGTGTCCAGTTGGGGAAGAGGAGATAATAACTTACTGTTAGACTTCCTCTTCATCTTCCCATTTGTACCTTTGCTTCCCGAGAACTGACTATACTGGCCTTTGTGCCTGTTGCGGCAACTCCAACACATGTGGAAGCAGCCACGCACTACCACACCGCAAGGCTGGGTAACACGGTCTTTGGAGGGGAAGAACTTCCAGCGTGTTCCGACATAACCACAGCCCTTGGATGAGCCACCACAACCTGGATGAATAGTCCGGAAGTGCTGTTCAGCACCATCAGGAGGGATATTACTACCACATAGCTCACACACACCATCCTCCTCCTCGCCTACAATTGAGTCAACTCCAAACATGGGAATGCCTGCTGAGGCTGACTTTTTCTTGTGCTTCTTCTTCTCTCTGTCACTCTTCTCCTTTGTCTTATCAGTCTTATTGAGTCTAACTGGAAGTGTTGGGGAAGGGAGAATAATCTGTTGAGCAATGGCCTTCAAACAACTTGATGTTAGTTCTTCCCAAAGCAGAACAACATGACGGAGTACTGGGGGAAGGTCTGGGGGGTCAGGCCCTGAGCCCCCTTCCATCACTGTTGGTAATTTTTGTCCCTGAGGTCCCTGAGTGTAGCTTGTCCCTGCCCTGTTGGCAGCATCTTCCTCATTGGTATCTGTGATTCGTGGCACTTCATTGATGTTGGCATTTGCCCCTGGCTTCAACAGATCTTCTGTATTCTGGAGAGTGACATTGTTCAGGTAACTGTAGGTACTCACTTCAACCGAGTGTCGCTGTCGTGCTTTCTGTTCTTTTGTAAGTTTTTCTGTTTTAGTGCCAGTGTTTGCACGTGGCTTCCAGTGGAATGTTCCTTGCTTTGTCAGATCTGGATGGAATTTGATGTAGGATGCACAGGCCATTGCATCATGAACAATTCCCTCATGCCATAGGAACCCAGCAAATATAGCTCTCAGGCACTCTGCAACAGATGGGCTCATTGCTTCCTTGATCTTGTCTCGGCTTGGACCTGGTTTTTCCCTCTGCACAGCTGCTGGTGAAACAGCGCGGTCCCTCTTTCCCCGGTGTGGTTTGCCTGATCTATCCTTGCGCGTCATTTTAGGGGAGAGACGCAAGTTTTCATCCCGAGATCCAGTTGACCCTATATTGAACTTCACACCTTCTGGGCTTGTCTGGGTTGCTGTTTGGGTAACTGTTTTAGGACTTGTGCTCAAGGGTTCCTGTGATACAAATGCAAGAGTATTAGTATTTGATCATGATTCTGTGAGGGATTTTCTTTTCACTATAATTAGTGCTAAAAAATAATTTTGTTTCAGAAAAAATGCTTATACCTTACACCCTTCAGTACCAATATACACAGACTTACATTATCAAAGTTTTGAACTGTTAACATGCAGACCAAAAATTTTCACATAAACCTACACAAATTTAACCCAATGTTGCTAGGAAAATATGACGACCACTGTAGTAATGTTTAGTGAAAAATACATACACATAGATAGCTTCACAAGTGCTATACCACCAAACAGTCAATCAGTAGTATACATGACCTCACTCCTATGAGTCTTCATGTAAAAATTTTCTTTGTCTAATCCTATTAACATCAATGTTGTTATTGCTATTATTATTAAGATTATGATCATTAAAGTGTGATTAACCCCTTGGATCTAGATGCTTGACTGCCCAAACATAAAATATGGGCATTAGGCTAACTTCAGTAGCCACTCTGACAAATGTGTTGCTTGTAGGCTGGGCACACAGGAACACTTGTGTGCATTGACAAGACTTCATACCACCCCTTTGCAAAGTTATTTTCTCTTTTCCTGCATATGTGTTTTAGCTTTTTTTTGCCATTTTCCAATATTTATATTTGTCATTTCATTTGCTTTATCCGGATGGTAAGAGACAGTTTCCCTTGCACAGACTCCATATCATCTATAGGTAGTCCATAACTTAGTGCAATAATAATAACAATAAGTAACATTGTATTTGTGTAAAAAAATCATCCATAGTATTTAATTTTCTTTAATACAACATGCCCTTCCAGTCATGGCGGGCTGGAACAGGATCCTGATCATGGAAATACTGTTTATCCTGGCATTCTTCCAGTCATGGCTCACAGATGGTACATTCCCCACTCATTTATCAATGGAAATAATACAAAAGCCCCTTCCTAAATGCCCACCGAGTCTAATCACCTTCCCAGAGATTTGTGCACTCATGCGATTCATTCTTGTCATTCACATCATCATGGACTGCAGCTGAAATTCTTGGCAAGTTCCCCTAATCCCAGCCCTCAGCTAAATTTTCCTAAGATGGCATATTTACGTCACCTGCAACTCAAGCCAAATCATTTCATGACATGATGGTCACTTTATCCAGATTGCATGGGTTAACAATACTAATGGCAATATGAAATATTATAAAATATTTCCAAAATCAAGAAAAAGGGTAAACAGGAGAGATAAGTAGGATCAACCACTCCTTGGGGGCTAAGTATTTGTGGAGCCATCTATGTGTAAATACAATTAATAAACTAAACTCAACATGAGCATGGCTTGTTTGTACAGGCCATCCCCAGTGGCATCGGTTTAAGCTACTAAACTCTTCAACAATAAGAAATCCAGTCAACAAATATTCAGAAATCAATTAAACAACACACTAACCCTCCTTGGTGTGCTAGGTGTTGAGGTGGGCAAGGAAGAAATGCTAGGGGAATGAGACATGTCCTGTGTTAAACTCGACACAAATGCACTGGTGTCGCTCAGGGAATCATTTGCACTTCGAATAGCAGATGGAGGACTGCCAGCTGCCCTGTCCCCAGCAGCACCTGTTCCCGACACGAGTGGTGACACAGCTGTTGCACGTGGAGAACTGTGCAATGGAGAACTACTTGCACTCTCCCTTCCACGCCCTTATCAAAAACATCAGTTGATTATCAACATTTTGGTCAAAATCATGCAAAAAATCCATAAAAAGCAATACACTTTATATCCTCAATTATTATATGGCAATACATTGATAATGATAGTAAAATGAGAGAGAGAGAGAGAGAGAGAGAGAGAGAGAGAGAGAGAGAGAGAGAGAGAGAGAGAGAGAGAGAGAGAGAGAGAGGGGGCATGATAGAAAAAATTTAACAGATAGAAAAGCCAGAAGGAAAAGAAGAGAGACAAGGTTTACAAAAGCAGAACACACCGGGAATAGGCACAGGACTGGAAGATCTTGATATCTGCCGTGGGGAGGTGCCAGAGCCTGTTGCCACAACTGAGGGCCCAGAGGGTCCAACTCCAACCGCCCTTGGACTGGATGAACGAGACAAGCGCTTGGGTGTGGCAGGGGGAGTCCGAGGGGGGGTTGCACCATTGCCATTGGCTCTTGACTCCCCTATGGCCTTCACAAGGTCTTTTACTGACACACCTTGCAGTTCTGGTGGGACATCTCTAGGTATGCTGGAAAAGAAGGTACTTGTCATGTTTCCATGTTGAAGTGGATATTGCAATTTGTGTTTCCTTCTGGAGTGTTACTGGAATAATAGATAGTGACTTCAAAAGAAAAGAAATGAAAAGAAAAAAAAAAGAAAGAAAAGAAAAAGAAAAGAAATCTAAAGAAACAATGAAACTACAAAAGATAATTAACTTCAAGAAGAAAATTAGAATTCTACCTGAGAAACTTCTTGTGCAGATATTTTGAAATAATTCACTAAATTTTAAAAAAACATATCACTGTTTAACCCAATGGCGACGGGTCACGCCTATAGGCATCATAACAATACGCCCGAAATGTGGCGTGTGGCTGTCCGCCGCGGCGGCGCGCCAAAGCGCCCCGAGGCAATGATTTGGCTTGATGTACCGAATTCACGTGTTCAGAGTCGGCGCGTTGCCGCGGTTCGCCAGAGCATAGAGTTTTTTTTT
>NC_061854.1:21831884-21841884 GCF_019202785.1 Penaeus chinensis
TGATGGAACTGCATTTCTATCTAGCTATTTACAATCATAAAAAATTATATATATTAAACATGGAAAACAATCACAATATTCAAAGAAATGTAAAAGTTTTTTTCATGAGGCATATATTTCATCTCAACTATATAATATAAAATGAAAATACGAACTGCTGATACAAGTAAGACAAACCTCATCCACAAAGGCAATTGTTCCATTAACATGAACAACCCCAATCTGTTCACTCTGTAAGGATGGATGAGTGCGTATTCTCAGGCCAGCACTGTTCTGCAGCACAAACTTTCTTAGTCGGGAAGGCTGCTGCGATGACCTCCTGATGGTGCTCTGGACTGGTGGAGTAACACCTTGTGGTGGTTCCTTGACTTCCATCTTGAAGGTCTGTGATTTAAAAGATGTGTAGTCAGTGTCAAATAACATGATCAAAAAGGAAAACAGTCAAGCATCTCATAAAAAAAAGAAAAAAAGTCAAAGACCAAGGATATCTTTTGTGCCCAAGAATTTTGTAAACTATAATGAGAGGAAAATAAACAGAGGAGGGAAAGAGCAAAGAGTGGGACACGATATGGAGAGATTAAGTGTAAAATTTGATTATCCAAGAAAAAGAGCTTAAAGTGAAATGAGAGAAAAACAAAGGAAAAACACAAAATACAGAAACATGGTAATACACAACAACAAACCTCTTCCAACTGATATCCGTCAATAGTCACATGAAGAGAATACCATCCTGTTGCTCCTGGTGTCCAGTTACAGGAGTATGTGCCATCATTATTACTTCGTACTAACATGTTTTCTGTTGGTCTCCGCATAGCAGGGGACATGTAACGGAGCTCTTCAAAGGAATAGTTTTCATAAGCCTGCAAAAGAAAAGTGAATCCTATTTACATCCCAAACACTAAACATTAAGATGGACCTTGGTGATAGGTAATATGACTTATTTCATAATGTAAAAACCCTTCTTGAACAGCATGCAAGCTGTACCTTTATCATGGTAATTGCACAATAACACATTTTGTCCTTGATGGACACTTGGTATGGCACATCCAGTGAGGGCTGAGGGTGTCCACCAAAGGTCATATTATCGGGGACATGCTGACTTATTCTTCGGAGCTTCCCCTGGCCACCTTCCTCCCCTGTGCTCACAGGAACTGCCACGACTTCCACCTGAAATGGATAAATTACTATGTAACTTTCCCACAATCTTGTTTTTTAAGGTTTTACTAAAGCTGTTATGATCATTACTAAAATTTTACTTTTTATAAGATAAGTAATTCCAACTAGAATCACAGATTTTCCATGCCCATAAATCATGTTATGACCAATCACAATTTTGAATGTATCAAAACCTGAATTTAGTCTTACAGTCTTGCTCTGTACAACAAATTTCTGAATCTAATGAAAATAATAAAAACCACAGATATCACTCCTGTCTCACATAAACTCCAAACTCACCTTGAGTGAAGGAACATGGACCACCTCACTATATTGGTCCCTGGTGAGGATGGTGACAATGGCTGGCCAGCCCGCACGCATGTCATCGCGGCTGTAGAGAACCTCACACGCTCGAACGTCAACATAAGAGTCAGGCTGCAGCCATCTCGCCAAGCGCCCTCCACTTGTCCCTCCAGCACAGGACACAAAATCCCGCAGAAACAGCCTCTCATTTGAGTGACAACTGTGGAGAAATTTAGCAGGTGCTTGAACATTTTGGAGCATTTTTTTTTTTTTTTTTTTCAAATTTGTGTTTAACCTTAGAAGAAAAAAGGCAAATCAGAACATCTACAGGTGTTTTCATCATCTCAATTACAAAAAATCATGTTATGATTTTTAAAAGAATTATCAAGCCAATAAAACAATGGTATGAAAAAGACATTTAAAGGTAAAACCTCTATTTTCTGTTCTTGAATTTGTATTTGTAGTGGTTTAAGAAAAAAAACACCAAAACATGATTTACATCATATCATAATATTCACTTTTATATACAAAGGAAAAGTCCCCTCTCTCCTTTCCTTCCTCCCTCCCTCTCTCCCTCTTTAATGTTAACCCAAACTAAAGCAAATAAAATGTGTAGGATTTGGTGTTTTATCTATTATTTTCCTTTACAGCACTGTGTAATATGAATCACTGTCATTGCCATAGTATTTACCTAAAAGGAGAGGAGACAAATTGGGTTGATTCTTAAATATTCCTTATTAATATTTCGGCTTTATCTTCTCAACTGTCCAATATCTTTAACAAGAATATAGAATATCAAATTGTTCACACCCAGGATCTTACAAAAAGTCTTACTTTTAGACATCATAATAATTATCAAGAGCTGTTATCTCTTTAAAAAAAAATCAGGAATTGAACAACTGGCACCTCAGTCTCCTCTGAGGTGCCAATACTACATGTAATCAACTGTCAATTCTTGTGACTGTTATTTCCAACTAAGAATCAATGGAAATTCCACTCAAATCTGATCAGTTATTTTGATTTTGTTACACAACTTTCATTGATGCATTCCCTGATAACTGTTTACCAGAATTGTTCTACACCAAGAGTAGTTACCCTAAATTGCCAGCAAAAAGTTATCTTCCCTAGTCTAGTGAGGCAACATACAAAGTCAATCAGAACACTGTATAGAAAATAAAGCACTGAAGTACTAATATGTCCATCAGTCTGTTAACAGCTCAGCCTAGCATGATCTGCTAATGTCCTAATTTTTAAAATTAAATAGAGAAGTTATTCATGATAAAAGCATTGTCAGCTATTTATCAGTTTTTAGTTTAGATAATCTATGTTAATTCATTTATAAATCATTAAGAGACTAAACTAAACTAAAAAGAGATATAACCCAATCAAACCTTGTAACATAATTCCATCAGTTTTCAAATCAACTAGATAGCATCATTCATAAAAAGACTAAAAATTTATGCAATCAAGAAATTGAAGATTTCCCTTCTTGCAAGAACATCCTATAGTTCTGCGAATATTCACCACTTTTGGTATGAAGCTCAGACAAGTTTCTAGTAACCATTTTCAAGATAAAAAAGGAAAAAGGAAAAAATCTAACTCTTTTACATTCTCCATCACACCAATACATATACAATCCTTTGTAAGTGTTTAATAATACAAAAGACTATTCCCATAATGAGAAGTTTTTAGGATTACAGTTAAATCACCCGAAACAAAGGATCTATGACTAACTCATGACATCATTTCCTGACTTAAGGCCAGAGAGGACTAACAGAGAGGACTTCCTGAGGACAACAGATGCCTGAGAAGGTCACAGCTTGGAAATCACACTTTCAGCCATTTTAAACATTTGGTGACTACTGTGAAGTGAAGTGAAAATATTAACAAAGAGCATAGTGACTATCTGTGAATATAACTGTAACAAGGTTATCTAAATTACTGCATCTGTTGATAGAAAGTGATCTACAAATCATGAAATACAAAGTGAGAGTGTTCTTTCTCATAGGCTGGTTGTGGGCCCAGATCCATGGCCACGAAACCTCTGCTAGAGAGCCAGTCAGATATGCAAAAAGTCCAAGTGAAAACAAGTCTCTAGACCAACCTAATTCTACAATAGTGCTGCCAAAGCCTCCCCAAAACGTCAATACACCTATGCCAATGCCAAGTGACATCCAGATAGTCCCTGGTGTTGAAAGAATGCCTCACCGTGAATATTTCAACCATCATGGCACTCATTTACCAACTCCTAGCAGTATTGATGATACAGTAAACATCATGGATTTTCTACCCTCTCGAAGGATAAACAACAGAGGCCCAATAGAGGATGAACCCATAAACACTAATGCCACAATTGTTGATCTATTTGAATCTTCTAGAGCCTTTGACCAACCCAATGACCCTATGCACACCTTCAACTCACATGAATATGTAAATTCATCAGAGCCTTCAAGAGATTTTGACCAACCTAGACATTCAGAAAACTCCCCTAAATCATATGACATAAATGAACCTTCAAGGACCTACGACAATGTCAGTCATTCAGATTATACACCATCATCACATGACATACATGTAGACTTATCTGAGTCTACCAAACCCTCTGACCAAACTAATGACCATACACCCAGTCCACATAAGGTACATGATGAAAGCTCCTTTCGCCCCTCTGACCAAACCAGTTACTCAGGTTATACACCTTACCCACTTGATGAGCATGTAGCCTTATCAGAGTCTCTAAGACCTTCTGACCAATTCAACCACTCGGGTCACACAACCAACTCACCTGAGATACACAACGAAAGTTCTTTTATCTCAGAAGAAAACCCTTTCACTACAAAGAGGATAGAGATCTCCAAAGTATATGAAGAAGAATCTAATGCAAATGAAGAGCTTGGTGAAAACCCTATCATACCTTTGCTAACATCTAATGGTTCCAACCTACAAAACAATACAGAGATCAATGAGTCATACCAAGAAGATACAGAGGACAGAAGGCCTTTTGAGAGGGATACTACAGACTACAAAGAATCTATCTTTACTGATCCTGAAGGTAAGTTCATTTTATCCTCATTTCATCATTACAAATATTGTAATAATGATAATGATCATCATTGTGCTCTTAATACTATAGTGATTAGAACAGCAATTGACTAATAATATCAATTTGGCATCAAACAGATATCCATGAAAGCCATGAAATACCAGAAAATGCAACTTCTAGATCCGCAGAAAAAAGAAATCTCTGTCTAGTCTGCTTTTGTGACACAGAAAACAAAAAAGTTTACTGCAAGCATGAGCACATTTATGGTGTAAGTATCAAATTCAAAAGTTTTCATGTACTAAAAATATCTAGCTATCAAGTTATACATATATAAACTAATAAATGTAAAAATCCTAATTTCTTTTGAATTCTCAAAAGAAGTTGGGGGGGGGGGGAAACATATTGATCTATACTCATATCAATATATTTTTTTCTGCATCTATATATAAATGTGATATAAGATAGTTTTACACAAACAAGACCAGGACTCATTCCACACAATCCTTTAGGGCGGATCACACCATATGACTCTCAAGAAAGAGCTTATCCCTGAAAATGCCACTTTCCTACACCTAGAAGGCTTTGACACGGTAACAATACCTGAAGACACATTTGCGAGCCAACACCTCGAACTCCATAAAATAGTGTTTGAGGACATTGAAAAGATCAACCTCAGCAAGGGATCACTTGCCTTCAGTCCAAAAGCAAGGTCAGTAACAGAGAAGTCAAAAAGAATCATAAGAAAACAATAAAAGAAAGCGGGAAAGAAATAGATGTTAATCAAAAGCACTGAATATTTTTTTTTATGTAATAATCTCATCATCAGAAGTAATATCAATTAAATCCATGCAAAATAAAACTATTGTTTTTTATAATAGGGAAAACCTTGAGGTGGCCATCGTTTTTAAAAAGTGCAAAATTGAGGAGCTGCCTACAGAAGTCTTTACGCAGCATGCTAGAAGTGAGACCCAAGCCAGTGACAAACAACTTGAAGAGACAAGATTCCTGTCTCTTCATATTGAGAAGTAAGTGTAAAAAAGAAAATAATTTAGACTGTTATAGATCAGATAAACAGCTGTACCATATTTGAATGTGTTCAAATATATTGATAACTTATTCTAAAAATCTTTTCTTATTATTACAGCTGTGACATTTCAACAATCCGATACCATGCACTGTATAGAGCAAGAATATTTCACTTCAACATGATCCATACTAAGGTATAATTTTATAGTTTGTGTGAGAGTGAGAGTGAGCGAGAGAAAGAGGAGGGGCAAAGAGAGGGGTGGGGAAGAGAGAGAGAGGGGGAAAAGAGAGAGAAAGGGAGAGGGAGAGGGAAAGGAAGAGAGAGAAAGAGAAAGAGACAGAGGGAGAAAGTGAGTGAGTGAGGAAGAAAGAGAGAACAGAGAGAGAGAGAGAGAGAGAGAGAGAGAGAGAGAGAGAGAGAGAGAGAGAGAGAGAGAGAGAGAGAGAGAGAGAGAGAGAGAGAAAGAGAGAGAGAGAGAGAGAGAGAGAGAGAGAAAGAGAAAGAGAAAGAGAGAGAGAGAGAGAGAGAGAGAGAGAGAGAGAGAGAGAGAGAGAGAGAGAGAGAGAGAAAGAGAGAGAGAGAGAGAGTGGTGGGGATGGGAGGGAGGGGGCTGGGAGGGACAGGGGGAAGAGAAAGGGGGAAAAACAAAGAAAGGGAGAAAGAGAGGGAAAGGAAGAGAGAGAAAAAGAAAGAGAGAAGGAGAGGGAAAGGAAGAGAGAGAAAAAGAGAGAGAAAAAGAAAGAGAAAGTAAGAGAGGGTAGGATGGAGATGGAGAGAGATGGAGAGAGAGGGAGAGATAGTGAGTGAGAGAGGGTAGGATGGAGAGAGAGGGAGAGAGAGTGAGTGAGGGAGGGAGAGAGTGAGTGAGAGAGAAAGAGAAAGAGAGGGAGAGAGGGAGGGAGTGAGTGAGAGAGAAAGAGAAAGAGAAAGAGAGGGAGAGAGAGAGGGAGAGAGAGAGAGAGAGAGAGGGAGGGAGGGAGGGAGGGAGGGAGGGAGGGAGGGAGAGAGAGAGAGAGAGAGAGAGAGAGAGAGAGAGAGAGAGAGAGAGAGAGAGAGAGAGAGAGAGAGAGAGAGAGAGAGAGAGAGAGAGATAGAGATAGAGATAGAGATAGAGATAGAGATAGAGAGAGAGAGAAAGAGGGTGGGGAAGGGAAAGGAAGTGAGAGAAAAAGAAAGAGAAAGTAAGAGAGGGTGGAAGGAAGAGAGGTGAAGGAGAGAGAGGGGAGAGAGAGGAGGGAGGGAGGGGGGGAGGGAGGGAGGGAAGAAGAGAGAGAGAGGGAGGGGGGGGGAGGGAGAGCGGGAGAGAGAGAGAGAGAGGGAGAAAGGGAGAAAGGGAGGGAGGGAGGGAGGGAGGGAGGGAGGGAGGGAGAGGGGAGAGAGGGGTGGAGAGAGAGGGGGAGAGAGGGAGGGAGGGAGGGATGGAGGGAGGGAGGGAGAGAGGGGGGGAAAGAGGGGGAGGGAGGGAGGGAAGGAGGGAGAGGGAGGGAGAGGGAGGGAGAGGGAGGGAGAGGGAGGGAGAGGGAGGGAGAGGGAAAGGGGGAGAGGAGAGAGAGAGAGAGAGAGAGAAAACTAAATATTTCCTTGTCCCAAAAAGGTTACCATGATGGAGGAGGAAAGTATCCACCTAGACATTTATGAAAACTGGCTGATTGAGAACAGTGAGCTGCCGCTCCTACCGAAACGCTCTATCTGTGTGCGTGCTCAAGGTCCTGTGGTTTTCTCCAAAAACATTTTGTGGGGGTTGGAGAGCAAAGCAATAGAAATTGACTCCTCAAATCAGGTTAGTTTCTTTTTTGTTTTTTGTTAGAACTTTTACTTATTTACTTAATTTCTATTCTCAATATTATGAAATATTTGATTTCCAATTCAAGAATGTTATCCATTGGGGATATGATACAAATAAGTTTTCAATAATTACTCAACATGATGAACCACATATAAAAAAAAATTACATATTTAAAAAAAATTTACATATTTCAAGACCTGAGTGAATTCCTTTCATCAGCTTTCCACTAAGCCTCATACATATGTATCCCTCTCACAGGTGTTATTTAAATACAACGAAGTGAAACACCTGGGCCCTGAGGCATTGCTCGCCATACAGCCAAATGCAGCAG
This sequence comes from Penaeus chinensis, assembly GCF_019202785.1. NCBI lineage: Eukaryota > Metazoa > Arthropoda > Malacostraca > Decapoda > Penaeidae > Penaeus > Penaeus chinensis. Next base: position 21,839,530 of record NC_061854.1, read on the forward strand.
CTGTCAGTGCCAACATCGTCTTTCTCAACAACACGGTTGTGAAGGCAGATAATCAATCACTTTTGATCAGCAACCAGTATCCAGTTCATGAGCGCAGAGTGCTGGAAAACAGGTTCAATTTTGTGTGTGACTGTGAGATTGGTTTGCAGTTTCAAGGTCTTATGGGAATAACAGAGACCAGTAACCATTTTGAAAATGCAACTTATAAGGCTGTTCTTGAGGAATCTCTGTGTAGGAAATATGAAGACCTCATATTATATGTTAACATCAACAAATACTTGAAAGACAACTGCTTTCCAGTGCCTCTGCCAATTGTCATCTCTTCCACGATTGTTGCTGTAGCTGTCATTGTCACCATAGTAGTGTGTATTGTTTGCTCGAGACGTGCAGCCCGAGCAAAGGAGGAGGCCTACCTGGGAGAAAGTTGTTTCTCCAATAGCTTCTCCACTCTGCACTCAAACCACCACCCTCAGGCAATGTCCTATGGCAGTGACTGCCACTCTTGGGAGCGCTGTAATAACCTCCAGCCATGGGTGATGGCAGTGCCAGAGGTTAAGACTTATCAGGAGACAGAGGTACATGTGCTCTATGAACACACAGAGCCTATGAATGTCAGTATACGTGGGTCATGTCATGACCCTAAAGTAGACCTGCAACGTCAGGTTCAAGTACGTGCTTCATGTCCTTTTAATTAGAAAAGTTACTAAATATACAAGCGAAGTCATTTGGCTGGAGTAACCAGGAGCTAAGAAGATGAACTGCGTAAAAACACAAATTAAAAAGAAAGAAAAAAAACATTCATATTTGTGCAATTATGAAGTGACAAGTATACACTGTTCCTTTCTCTAGTTGAGAAAACATATGAAAGAGTGTAAAACATGATAGAAAATTATAAACTGTGAATTAAACTAAATATCCATCATGTAGCGATGTTCATGTTCATCATCACGCATTTCTCTTTTTTTAAGTTATTATACATTTATTACTAATAACTGACGTTTGTTATACACAAACACCAACTTTATCTTGCACTGTGACTAAATTAAGTTTACTTCACTTTTGTAAATATTTCATTTAGTTTCCTTTTCTAATATTTTTGTTCCCATTATGAGCTAGTGTCAAGAGTAAGATAGAAGTTTTACAAAAGCAAACATGCCATGCAATCTGTCTCTCTCAATCATATTTCCTCTCTCAGCATTATCACTTTCAATTTGAACTGTAAGTACTCTAGTGATAATTACTGAACTTTTTGTGAAAAATACTCTTATACCCTTCCTTTTCCTAAAAAGTAAACAAAAAACTAACATAAAAAGGGAATAAATTATGAATATTTTTGTAATCTTGGTTTTACAACTCCTTTGCACCCCACACATTATACCCAATCTCATTATGAAAAAGTGTATGGTGAAGCCCTGCTGAGTGATGATAATATCTATTTTTAAAGCAGTGTGCAAGATCTCTTAGAGGATATATTTATCAAAAACCCATCCTTATATCTCCAGAATTTCTGTTCACATCCTACATGTTTTTTGTATATGCACAAAATAGAATTTCCATAAATCAAAGTGAACTTGTAAAAAATTCAAAGTTGTGAATGCATTAAGCAACAACCCTCAAACCTAATCTGTACTTCATCATTTTGTGTCTGGATCTTTGAGCACATGCAAACCTACACAAATATACACCTACATTCATGAACATGATGACGTAAATCCTGTACAAAAACAAGAGGCTGTTTCCCCTGAGACAAAGAAATCCCTAATGAGCAACTGATGCTCGTGTTTCCCAACGTCAGAGGAAGCCCTGTGTCACACCCTGTCCAGCTCACATCCTGTGCTTGGTGTAAAATCTTCACTGAAATTCTACACATGACAAAAGATGAAGAAATAAAAGTCTGACCATAACAATTATGTGGAGTTTTGAGTAACTGTTCACTTAAATGCTTGTGACAACCTTGTCGTTTGTTCAATAATAATTATAATAACTATAATAATTATAATAATTATAATAATAATAATAATAATAACAATAATAAAAAATAAATAGCATGAAAATCCTGGCAATACATTTCAAATATGTGTTCCATTCCTACGTTCATTAGTACTTGGAAAAAGAAAGAATATGAAACTTAAACTATATAAAAATAGGTTTACACATATGAACTAATCATATCAAACTTAAATGTGAAAGTAAAGTCACAAATGAGGTCATCTGACTGAAGTTTGCTATGACTCATGTCTATCAGGATATCCTCAGCATTTCAATAACCATGTACATAAATAAATAAACATCACCATATATACAGATACATAGATATAGACAGACAGATAGCTATCATATATATCTGAAAATGTA